>NW_027182826.1:400000-402500 GCF_041146395.1 Eulemur rufifrons | reverse complement strand
TAGGGGTTAGGGTTAGGGGTTAGGGTTAGGGTTAGGGTCAGGGTCAGGGGTTAGGGATAGGGTTACGGGTTAGGGTTAGGGTTAGGAGTTAGGGGTTAGGGTTAGGGTCAGGGTCAGGGTCAGGGGTTAGGTTTAGGGTTAGGGGTTAGGGTTACGGATAGGGTTTAGGGGTTAGGGTTAGGGGTTAGGGTTAGGTTAAGGGTTAGGGTTAGTTTTAGGGTTAGAGTTATGTGCTATGGTTTGTGTTAGAGGTTAGGGTTAGGTTTACTGGTGACGGTGAGGGTTACGTTTAGGGGTTAGCATTAGGGTTAGGGTTAAGGGATAGGATTAGGTTTAAGTGTTGGCCTTAGGGTTAGGGTTTAGTGTTAGGGTTATCATTAAGGATTAGGGTTAGGGTCAGGGTTAAATGCTTGGGTGCGGGTAATGGTTAGGGTCAGGGTTAAGGTTCACGGATAGGGTTAGTGTTAAGGGTTACGGGTAGGTTTAGGGTTCAGGGTTAGAGTTAGCATTAGAACTTATGTTTAGGATTAGGCGGTAGGTTAGATTTAGGGTTAGATCTAGGCGTTAGGGTAAGGGCTAGGGTTAGGGTTAAGAGATAGGGTTAGGTTTAATGCTTAGGGTTAGGGTTAGGGTTTGGGGTTAAAGTAAGTGTTAGGGGTTAGGTTTAAGGATCGAAGTTTAGGGTTATTTTTAGCTGTAGTGTTAGGGTTAGGGATAAGGGATCCCATTAGCATTAAGGGTCTTCCTTACTGTAGGGTTAAGGGTTAGGCTTAGAGTTAAAGGTTAAGGTTAGGGTCAGTGTTAAGATTTAGGGTGAGGGTTAACGGTTAGGGTAAAGGTTAAGCGTTAGGGTTAGGGATTAGTGATTAGGGTTTCTGGTTAGTGTTAGGGTTAGCGGTTAGGAGTTAGTGTTTTATGAAGGGGTATGGTTAGAATTAGGATTGGGGTTAGAGTTAGGGTGAGGTATAGGGGTTAGGTTTAGGGGTTAGTTTTAGGGTAAAAGGATAGGATTAGGGTTACGGGTTGGGCTTAGGTTTAGGGTTAAAGTTTACTGCTAGGGTTAGGGATAGGGTTCAGGCTTAGCTTTAGGGGTTCTGGTTAGGGTTAGGTGTTAGGTTAGTGTCAGGGTTAGGTCTAGTCGTGAGGGTAAGGTTTAGGGTTAGCTTTAAGAGCTAGGGTTAGGTTTAATGGTTAAGATTAGGATTAGGGTTAAGGGTTAGGGTCAGGCTTAGGGGTTAGGGTGAAGGGTTAGGGTCAAGGGTTAGGGTTTTTGTTAGGCATAGCGTTGGGGTTAGAAGTAAGGGTTACTGTCAGTGTTAGGGTTGTAGGTAGGGTTACGGTTAGGGTTAGCGGTTTAGAATTAGGGTTAGGGATTAGGTGTCACAGTGATGACTAGGAGATAGGGTTAGAATTATGGAATGGGGGTGTTCTCAGGAAATGGGTTATGCATTAACGTTAGGATAAGAGGTTAAAGTTAGGCGCACGGTGAGGTTTACGTGTTAAGGGGAGAAATAGGAACAGGGTTGGGTGTTATGTTCAGGGTTAGGGTTATCTGTTAAAGGTATTGTTTATGCTTAGCGCACGGGCCCTGTCTGCATTAGGCGGGCGGGGGGAGTTTAGGGGGCTGGGATTGTACCCGGGAACCCACTCTATCATACTCTGGGTATGGGCCCGTGGGTTTCATGCAGGACACAGTGGTAGAGCCTCCTTTCACGCATGGCATGGGAGGATGGCAGGCTTTCTAAACACTAAGAAAGCAAGAAGTCTGAGAATGAGATTTAGGGGTAGGATTCTGGTTAGGGTTAAGGATGAAGTTTAGTGTTAGGGTGAGGGCTTAGGGTTAAGGATTAGGGTTAGGGTTAAAGGCTACTCTTAGGTTTAACGGCTACACTTTGGTTTAGGGTTGAGGTTTACGGTTACGGTTAAGATGAGGGGTTAGGGTTTGGTACAGGGTTAGGGTTAAGTGTTAGGTTTAGGGTTGAAGATTAGGATTAGGGTTAGGATTAAAGGTTAGCGTGAGAGTTAACGCTTAGGGTTAAGGTTAAGAGTTAGGGTTTAGGGTTAGGGTTGGGGTTAGGTTTAGTTTTAGGGTTAGAGTTATGTGCTATGGTTTGTGTTAGAGGTTAAGGTTAGGTTTATTGGTCACGGTTAGGGTTACGTTTAGGAGTTTGCGTTAGGGTTAGGGTTAAGGGATAGGATTAGGGTTAAGTGTTGGGCTTAGGGTTAGGGTTTAATGTTAGTGTTATCATTAAGGATTAGGGGTAGGGTCAGGGTTAAATGCTTGGGTGCGGGTAATGGTTAGGGTCAGGGTTAAGGTTGACGGATAGGGTTAGTGTTAAGGGTTACGGGTAGGTTTAGGGTTCAGGGTTAGAGTTAGCATTAGGGCTTAAGGTTAGGATTAGGCGGTAGGTTCGATTTAGGGTTAGATCTAGGCGTTAGGGTAAGGGCTAGCGCTAGGGTTAAGAGATAGGGTTAGGTTTAATGCTTAGGATTAGGGTTA
>NW_027182826.1:377500-392500 GCF_041146395.1 Eulemur rufifrons | reverse complement strand
AGTGTTTTATGAAGGGGTATGGTTAGAATTAGGATTGGGGTTAGAGTTAGGGTGAGGTATAGGGGTTAGGTTTAGGGGTTAATTTTAGGGTAAAAGGATAGGATTAGGGTTACGGGTTGGGCTTAGTTTAGGGTTAAAGTTTACTGCTAGGGTTAGGGATAGGGTTCAGGGTTAGCTTTAGGGGTTCTGGTTAGGGTTAGGTGTTAGGTTAGTGTCAGGGTTAGGTCTAGTCGTGAGGGTAAGGTTTAGGGTTAGCTTTAAGAGCTAGGGTTAGGTTTAATGGTTAGGATTAGGATTAGGGTTAAGGGTTAGGGTAAGGCTTAGGGGTTAGGGTGAAGGGATAGGGTCAAGGGTTAGGGTTTTTGTTAGGCATAGCGTTGGGGTTAGAAGTAAGGGTTACTGTCAGTGTTAGGGTTGTAGGTAGGGTTACGATTAGGGTTAGCGGTTTAGAATTAGGGTTAGGGATTAGGTGTCACAGTGATGACTAGGAGATAGGGTTAGAATTTTGGGATAGGGGTTGTTCTCAGGAAATGGGTTATGCATTAACGTTAGGATAAGAGGTTAAATTTAGGCGCACGGTGAGGTTTACATGTTAAGGGGAGAAATAGGAACAGGGTTGGGTGTTATGTTCAGGGTTAGGGTTATCTGTTAAAGGTATTGTTTATGCTTAGCACACGGGCCCTGTCTGCATTAGGCGGGCGGGGGGAGTTTAGCGGGCTGGGATTGTACCCGGGAAACCACTCTATCATACCCTGGGTATTGGCCCGTGGGTTTCATGCAGGACACAGTGGTAGAGCCTCCTTTCACGCATGGTATGGGAGGATTGCAGGCTTTCTAAACTCTAAGAAAGCAAGAAGTCTGAGAATTAGATTTAGGGTTAGGATTATGGTTAGGGTTAAGGATGAAGTTTAGTGTTAGGCAGAGGGCTTAGGGTTAGGGATTAGGGTTAGGGTTAAAGGTTAGTCTTAGGTTTAACGGTTACACTTTGCTTTATGGTTGAGGTTTACGGTTAGGGTTTAGATGAGGGGTTAGTGTTTGGTACAGGGTTAGGGTTAAGTGTTAGGTTTAGGGTTGAAGATTAGGATTAGGGTTAGGATTAAAGGTTAGCGTGAGAGTTAACGCTTAGGGTTAAGGTTAAGAGTTAGGGTTTAGGGTTAGGGTTAGGGTTAGGGTTAGTTTTAGGGTTAGAGTTATGTGCTATGGTTTCTGTTAGAGGATAGGGTTAGGTTTACTGGTCACGGTTAGGGTTACGTTTATGGGGTAGCATTAGGGTTAAGGTTAAGGTTAAGGGATAGGATTAGGGATAAGTGTTGGGCTTAGGGTTAGGGTTTAGTGTTAGGGTTAGCATTAAGGATTAGGGTTAGGGTGAGGGCTAAAAGCTTGGGTGCGGGTAATGGTTAGGGTCAGGGTTAAGGTTCACGGATAGGGTTAGTGTTAAGGGTTACGGGTAGGTTTAGGGTTCAGGGTTAGAGTTAGGGTTAGGGTTAGGGTTAGGGTTTAGGGTTAGGGTAAGGGTCAGGGTCAGGGATTAGGGGTTAGGGTTAGGGTTAGGGGTTAGTGTTAGGGGTTAGGGTTAGGGTTAGGGTTAGGGGGTTAGGGTTATGGTTGGGGTTGGGGTTAGAGTTAGGGTTAGGGTTTAGGGTTAGGGGTTAGGGTTAGGGTTAGGGTTTGGGTTCGCGTTAGGGTTAAGGTTAGGGTTTGATTAGGGTTACGGTTAGGGTTGGGTTAGGGTTAGGGTTAGGGTAGGGGTAGGGGTAGGCGTAGGGTTAGGGGTTAGGGTTAGGATTAGGGGTTAGGCTCAGGGTCAGGGTCAGGGTCAGGGTTAGGGTTTAGGTTTAGGGTTAGGTTGGGTTTGGGGTCGGGGTTAGGGTTAGGGTTAGGGTTAGGGGTTAGGGTTAGGGTTAGGTGTTAGTGTTAGGGGTTAGGGGTTAGGGTTAGGGGTTAGGGTTAGGGTTAGGGGTTAGGTTTAGGTGTTAGGTTTAGGGTTAGAGTTAGGGGTAGGGTTAGGGGTTAGGGGTAGGGTTAGGTGTTAGGGGTAGGGTTAGGGATTAGGTTTAGGGTTAGGGGTAGGGGTAGTGGTAGGGTTAGGGGTTAGGGTTAGGGGTAGGGGTAGGGGTAGGGGTTAGGGTTAGGGTTAGGGGTTATGGTTAGGGTTAGGGTTAGGGGTTAGAGTTAGGTGTTAGAGTTAGGGGTTAGGGTTAGGGTTAGGGGTAAGGGTTAGGGTTAGGGGTTAGGGTTAGGGTTAGGGGTTAGAGTTAGGGTAGGGTTAGGGTTAGTGTTAGGGGTTAGGGTTAGGGGTTAGGGTTAGGGTTAGGGTTTGGGATTAGGGTTAGGGTTAGGGGTTAGGGTTAGGGTTAGGGTTAGCGTTAGGGTAGGGTTAGGGTTAGGGGTTAGGGTTAGGGGTTAGGGTTAGGGTTAGGGGTTAGGGTTAGGGTTAGGGGTTAGGGTTAGGGTAGGGTTAGGGTTAGGGTTAAGGGTTAGGGTTAGGGGTTAGGGTTACGGTTAGGGTTAGGGCTAGTGTTGGGGTTAGGGTTTAGGGTTAGGGTTAGGTGTTAGGGTTAAGGTTAGGGGTTAGGGTTAGGGTTTGGGTTAGGGTTTGGGTTAGGGTTAGGGTTAGGGTTAGGGGTTAGGGTTAGGGGTTAGGGTTAGGGGTTAGGGTTAGGGTTAGGGTTGGGGTTAGGGTTAGGGGTTAGGGTTAGGGGTTAGTTTTAGAGGTTAGGGTTAGTGTTAGGATTAGGGTAGGGGTTAGGGGTTAGGGTTAGGGTTAGGGTTAGGGTAGGGTTAGGGTTAGGGGTTAGGGTTAGGGGTTAGGGTTAGGGTTACGGGTTAGGGTTAGGGTTAGGGGTTAGGGTTAGGGTAGGTTAGTGTTAGGGTTAGGGGTTAGGGTTAGGGGTTAGGGTTACGGTTAGGGGTTAGGGTTAGGGTTAGGGTTTGGGATTAGGGTTAGGGTTAGGGGTTAGGGTTAGGGTTAGGGGTTAGGGTTAGGGATAGGGTCAGGGTTCGGGTTAGCGGTTAGGTTTAGGGGTTAGGGTTAGGGTTAGGGTTAGGGGTTAGGCTTAGGGCTAGGGCTAGGGTTAGGGTTAGTGGTTAGGGTTAGGGTTAGGGTTAGGGGTAGGGGTAGGGTTAAGTGTTAGGGTTAGGGGTAGGGGTAGGGGTTAGGGATTAGGGTTAGGGCTATGGCTAGGGCTAGGGTTAGGGTTAGGGTTAGTGGTTAGGGTTAGGGTTAGGGTTAGGGGTAGGGGTATGGTTAAGGGTTAGGGTTAGGTGTAGGGGTAGGGGTTAGGGATTAGGGTTAGGGCTATGGCTAGGGCTAGGGTTAGGGTCAGGGTCAGGGTCAGTGGTCAGGGTCAGGGTCAGGGGTTAGGGTTAGGGGTTAGGGTTAGGGTTAGGGGTTAGGGTTAGGGTTAGGTTAGTGTTAGGGGTAGGGTTAGGGTTAGTGTTAGGGTAGGGGTTAGTGTTAGGGTTAGGGGTTATGGGTTAGGGTTAGGGGTAGGGTAGGGTAGGATAGGGTTAGGGGTTAGGGTTAGGGTTGGGTTAGGGTTAGCGTTAGGGGTTAGGGCTAGGGATAGGGCTAGGAGTTAGGTTTAGGGTTAGGGGTTAGGGTTAGGGTTAGGGGTTAGGGTTAGGGCTAGGGCTAGGGCTAGGGTTAGGGTCAGGGTCAGGGTCAGGGGTCAGGGTCAGGGTCAGGGGTTAGGGTTAGGGGTTAGGGTTAGGGTTAGGGGTTAGGGTTAGGGTTAGGGGTTAGGGTTAGGGGTTAGGGTTAGGGTTAGGGGTTAGGGTTAGGGTAGGGGTTAGGGTTTAGGGTTAGGGGTTAGGGTTAGGGTTAGGGGTTAGGGTTAGGGTTAGGAGTTAGGGTTAGCGTTAGGGTTAGGGTTAAGGGATAGGATTAGGGTTAAGTGTTGGGCTTAGGGTGAGGGTTTAGTGTTAGGGTTATCATTAAGGATTAGGGTTAGGGTCAGGGTTAAATGCTTGGGTGCGGGTAATGGTTAGGGTAAGGGTTAAGGTTCACGGATAGGGTTAGTGTTAAGGGTTAAGGGTAGGTTTAGGGTTCAGGGTTAGAGTTAGCATTAGGACTTAAGTTTAGGATTAGGCGGTAGGTTCGATTTAGGGTTAGATCTAGGCGTTAGGGTAAGGGCTAGGGTTAGGGTTAAGAGATAGGGTTAGGTTTAATGCTTAGGATTAGGGTTAGGGTTTGGGGTTAAAGTAAGTGTTAGGGGTTAGGTTTAAGGATCAAAGGTTAGGGTTATTTTTAGCTGTAGTGTTAGGGTTAGGGATAAGGGATCCCATTAGCATTAAGGGTCTTCCTTCCTGTAGGGTTAAGGGTTAGGCTTAGAGTTAAAGGTTAAGGTTAGGGTCAGTGTTAAGATTTAGGGTGAGGGTTAACGGTTAGGGTAAAGGTTAAGCGTTAGGGTTAGGGATTAGTGATTAGGGTTTCTGGTTAGTGTTAGGGTTAGCGGTTAGGAGTTAGTGTTTTATGAAGGGGTATGGTTAGAATTAGGATTGGGTTTAGAGTTAGGGTGAGGTATAGGGGTTAGGTTTAGGGGTTAGTTTTAGGGTAAAAGGATAGGATTAGGGTTACGGGTTGGGCTTAGGTTTAGGGTTAAAGTTTACTGCTAGGGTTAGGGATAGGGTTCAGGCTTAGCTTTAGGGGTTCTGGTTAGGGTTAGGTGTTAGGTTAGTGTCAGGGTTAGGTCTAGTCGTGAGGGTAAGGTTTAGGGTTAGCTTTAAGAGCTACGGTTAGGTTTAATGGTTAGGATTAGGATTAGGGTTAAGGGTTAGGGTCAGGCTTAGGGGTTAGGGTGAAGGGTTAGGGTCAAGGGTTAGGGTTTTTGTTAGGCATAGCGTTGGGGTTAGAAGTAAGGGTTACTGTCAGTGTTAGGGTTGTAGGTAGGGTTACGGTTAGGGTTAGCGGTTTAGAATTAGGGTTAGGGATTAGGTGTCACAGTGATGACTAGGAGATAGGGTTAGAATTATGGAATGGGGGTGTTCTCAGGAAATGGGTTATGCATTAACGTTAGGATAAGAGGTTAAATTTAGGCGCACGGTGAGGTTTACGTGTTAAGGGGAGAAATAGGAACAGGGTTGGGTGTTATGTTCAGGGTTAGGGTTATCTGTTAAAGGTATTGTTTATGCTTAGCGCACGGGCCCTGTCTGCATTAGGCGGGCGGGGGGAGTTTAGGGGGCTGGGATTGTACCCGGGAACCCACTCTATCATACTCTGGGTATGGGCCCGTGGGTTTCACGCAGGACACAGTGGTAGAGCCTCCTTTCACGCATGGCATGGGAGGATTGCAGGCTTTCTAAACACTAAGAAAGCAAGAAGTCTGAGAATGAGATTTAGGGGTAGGATTCTGGTTAGGGTTAAGGATGAAGTTTAGTGTTAGGGTGAGGGCTTAGGGTTAGGGATTAGGGTTAGGGTTAAAGGCTACTCTTAGGTTTAACGGCTACACTTTGGTTTAGGGTTCAGGTTTACGGTTACGGTTAAGATGAGGGGTTGGGGTTTGGTACAGGGTTAGGGTTAAGTGTTAGGTTTAGGGTTGAAGATTAGGATTAGGGTTAGGATTAAAGGTTAGCGTGAGAGTTAACGCTTAGGGTTAAGGTTAAGAGTTAGGGTTTAGGGTTAGGGTTGGGGTTAGGTTTAGTTTTAGGGTTAGAGTTATGTGCTATGGTTTGTGTTAGAGGTTAAGTTTAGGTTTATTGGTCACGGTTAGGGTTACGTTTAGGGGTTTGCGTTAGGGTTAGGGTTAAGGGATAGGATTAGGGTTAAGTGTTGGGCTTAGGGTTATGGTTTAATGTTAGTGTTATCATTAAGGATTAGGGGTAGGGTCAGGGTTAAATGCTTGGGTGCGGGTAATGGTTAGGGTCAGGGTTAAGGTTGACAGATAGGGTTAGTGTTAAGGGTTACGGGTAGGTTTAGGGTTCAGGGTTAGAGTTAGCATTAGGGCTTAAGGTTAGGATTAGGCGGTAGGTTCGATTTAGGGTTAGATCTAGGCGTTAGGGTAAGGGCTAGCGCTAGGGTTAAGAGATAGGGTTAGGTTTAATGCTTAGGATTAGGGTTAGGGTTTGGGGTTAAAGTAAGTGTTAGGGGTTAGGTTTCAGGAACAAAGGTTAGGGTTATTTTTAGCTGTAGTGTTAGGGTTAGGGATAAGGGATCCCATTAGCATTAAGGGTCTTCCTTCCTGTAGGGTTAAGGGTTAGGCTTACAGTTAAAGGTTAAGGTTAGGGTCAGTGTTAAGATTTAGGGTGAGGGTTAACGGTTAGGGTAAAGGTTAAGCGTTAGGGTTAGGGATTAGTGATTAGGGATTTTGGTTAGTGTTAGGGTTAGCGGTTAGGAGTTAGTGTTTTATGAAGGGGTATGGTTAGAATTAGGATTGGGGTTAGAGTTAGGGTGAGGTATAGGGGTTAGGTTTAGGGGTTAGTTTTAGGGTAAAAGGATAGGATTAGGGTTACGGGTTGGGCTTAGGTTTAGGGTTAAAGTTTACTGCTAGGGTTAGGGATAGGGTTCAGGCTTAGCTTTAGGGGTTCTGGTTAGGGTTAGGTGTTAGGTTAGTGTCAGGGTTAGGTCTAGTCGTGAGGGTAAGGTTTAGGGTTAGCTTTAAGAGCTAGGGTTAGGTTTAACGGTTAGGATTAGGATTAGGGTTAATGGTTAGGGTCAGGCTTAGGGGTTAGGGTGAAGGGATAGGGTCAAGGGTTAGGGTTTTTGTTAGGCATAGCGTTGGGGTTAGAAGTAAGGGTTACTGTCAGTGTTAGGGTTGTAGGTAGGGTTACGGTTAGGGTTAGCGGTTTAGAATTAGGGTTAGGGATTAGGTGTCACAGTGATGACTAGGAGATAGGGTTAGAATTTCGGGATAGGGGTTGTTCTCAGGAAATGGGTTATGCATTAACGTTAGGATAAGAGGTTAAATTTAGGCGCTCGGTGAGGTTTACGTGTTAAGGGGAGAAATAGGAACAGGGTTGGGTGTTATGTTCAGGGTTAGGGTTATCTGTTAAAGGTATTGTTTATGCTTAGCACACGGGCCCTGTCTGCATTAGGCGGGCGGGGGGAGTTTAGCGGGCTGGGATTGTACCCGGGAAACCACTCTATCATACCCTGGGTATTGGCCCGTGGGTTTCATGCAGGACACAGTGGTAGAGCCTCCTTTCACGCATGGCATGGGAGGATTGCAGGCTTTCTAAGCTCTAAGAAAGCAAGAAGTCTGAGAATTAGATTTAGAGTTAGGATTCTGGTTAGGGTTAAGGATGAAGTTCAGTGTTAGGGTGAGGGCTTAGGGTTAGGGATTAGGGTTAGGGTTAAAGGTTAGTCTTAGGTTTAACGGTTACACTTTGGTTTAGGGTTGAGGTTTACGGTTAGGGTTTAGATGAGGGGTTAGTGTTTGGTACAGGGTTAGGGTTAAGTGTTAGGTTTAGGGTTGAAGATTAGGATTAGGGTTAGGATTAAAGGTTAGCGTGAGAGTTAACGCTTAGGGTTAAGGTTAAGAGTTAGGGTTTAGGGTTAGGGTTAGGGTTAGGGTTAGTTTTAGGGTTAGAGTTATGTACTATGGTGTCTGTTAGAGTATAGGGTTAGGTTTACTGGTCACGGTTAGGGTTACGTTTATGGGGTAGAATTAGGGTTAAGGTTAAGGTTAAGGGATAGGATTAGGGTTAAGTGTTGGGCTTAGGGTTAGGGTTTAGTGTTAGGGTTAGCATTAAGGATTAGGGTTAGGGTGAGGGTTAAAAGCTTGGGTGCGGGTAATGGTTAGGGTCAGGGTTAAGGTTCACGGATAGGGTTAGTGTTAAGGGTTACGGGTAGGTTTAGGGTTCAGGGTTAGAGTTAGGGTTAGGGTTAGGGTTAGGGGTTAGGGTTAGGGTAATGGTCAGGGTCAGGGGTTAGGGGTTAGGGTTAGGGTTAGGGGTTAGGGTTAGGGTTAGGGGTTAGGGTTAGGGTTAGGGTTAGGGGGTTAGGGTTATGGTTGGGGTTGGGGTTAGAGTTAGGGTTAGGGGTTAGGGTTAGGGTTAGGGGTTAGTGTTAGAGTTAGGGTTCGGGTCCGGGTTAGGGTTAAGGTTAGGGTTGGGTTATGGTTAGTGTTAGGGTTGGGTTACGGTTAGGGTTAGGGTAGGGGTAGGGGTAGGGGTAGGGTTAGGGGTTAGGGTTAGGATTAGGGGTTAGGCTCAGGGTCAGGGTCAGGGTCAGGGTTAGGGTTTAGGTTTAGGGTTAGGTTGGGGTTGGGGTCGGGGTTAGGGTTAGGGTTAGGGTTAGGGGTTAGGGTTAGTGTTAGGTGTTAGTGTTAGGGGTTAGGGGTTAGGGTTAGGGGTTAGGGTTAGGGTTAGGGGTTAGGGTTAGGTGTTAGGGGTAGGGTTAGGGATTAGGTTTAGGGTTAGGGGTAGGGGTAGTGGTAGGGTTAGGGGTTAGGGTTAGGGGTAGGGGTAGGGGTAGGGGTTAGAGTTAGGGTTAGGGGTTATGGTTAGGGTTAGGGTTAGGGGTTAGAGTTAGGTGTTAGAGTTAGGGGTTAGGGTTAGGGTTAGGGGTAAGGGTTAGGGTTAGGGGTTAGGGTTAGGGTTAGGGGTTAGAGTTAGGGTAGGGTTAGGGTTAGTGTTAGGGGTGAGGGTTAGGGGTTAGGGTTTGGGTTAGGGGTTAGGGTTAGGGTTAGGGTTTGGGATTAGGGTTAGGGTTAGGGGTTAGGGTTAGGGTTAGGGGTTAGGGTTAGGGTTAGGGTAGGGTTAGGGTTAGGGGTTAGGGTTAGGGGTTAGGGTTAGGGTTAGGGGTTAGGGTTAGGGTTAGGGGTTAGGGTTAGGGTAGGGTTAGGGTTAGGGTTAAGGGTTAGGGTTAGGGGTTAGGGTTACGGTTAGGGGTTAGGGTTAGGGTTAGGGTTTGGGATTAGGGTTAGGGTTAGGGGTTAGGGTTAGGGTTAGGGGTTGGTGTTAGGGTTAGGGTCAGGGTACGGCTTAGGGGTTAGGTTTAGGGGTTAGGGTTAGGGTTTAGGGTTAGGGTTGGGGTTCGGGTTAGGGTTGGGTTAGGGTTAGGGTTAGGGTTGGGGTTAGGGTTAGGTTTAGGGGTTGGGGTTGGAGTTAGGGTTAGGGTTAGGGTTAGGGGTTAGGGGTAGTTGTAGGGGTAGGTTTAGGGTTAGGGTTAGGGGTTAGGGTTAGGGTTTAGGGTTAGGGTTAGGATTGTGTTAGGGTTAGGGTTTAGGGTTAGTGTTAGGGGTTAGGTTTAGGGTTAGGTTAGGGTTAGGGGTAGGGTTAGGGTTAGGGTTAGGGTAGCGGTTAGTGTTAGGGTTAGGGGTTAGGGGCTAGGGTTAGGGGTAGGGTAGGGTAGGATAGGGTTAGGGGTTAGGGTTAGGGGTTAGGGTTAGGGTTGGGTTAGGGTTAGGGTTAGGTGTTAGGGCTAGGGAAAGGGCTAGGAGTTAGGTTTAGGGTTAGGGGTTAGGGTTAGGGTTAGGGGTTAGGGTTAGGGCTAGGGCTAGGGCTAGGTTTAGGGTCAGGGTCAGGGTCAGGGTTCAGGGTCAGGGTCAGGGGTTAGGGTTAGGGGTTAGGTTTAGGGTTAGGGGTTAGGTTTAGGGTTAGGGTTAGGGGTTAGGGTTAGGGGCTAGGGTTAGGGTTAGGGGTTAGGGTTAGGGTAGGGGTTAGGGGTAAGGGTTAGGGGTTAGGCTTAGGGTTAGGGGTTAGGGTTAGGGTTAGGGGTTAGGGTTAGGGTAAGGGTAAGGGTAGGGGTTAGGGTAAGGGTAAGGGTTAGGGTTAGGGGTTAGGGTTAGGGTTAGCGATAGGGTTAGGGTTAGGGGTTAGGGTTAGGGTTGGGGTTGGGGTTGGGGTTAGGGGTTAGGGTTAGGGTTAGGGTTAGGGGTTAGGGTTAGGTTTAGGGTTTGGTTAGGGTTAGGGTTAAGGGATAGGATTAGGGATAAGTGTTGGGTTTAGGGTGAGGGTTTAGTGTTAGGTTTATCATTAAGTATTAGGGTTAGGGTCAGGGTTAAATGCTTGGGTGCGGGAAATAGTTAGGGTCAGGGTTAAGGTTCACGGATAGGGTTAGTGTTAAGGGTTACGGGTAGGTTTAGGGTTCAGGGTTAGAGTTAGCATTAGGGCTTAAGGTTAGGATTAGGCGGTAGATTCGATATAGGGTTAGATCTAGGCGTTAGGGTAAGGGCTAGCGTTAGGGTTCAGAGATAGGGTTAGGTTTACTGCTTAGGATTAGGGTTAGGGTTTGGGGTTAAAGTAAGTGTTAGGGGTTAGGTTTAAGGATCAAAGGTTAGGGTTATTTTTAGCTGTAGTGTTAGGGTTAGGGATAAGGGATCCCATTAGCATTAAGGGTCTTCCTTACTGTAGGGTTAAGGGTTAGGCTTAGAGTTAAAGGTTAAGGTTAGGGTCAGTGTTAAGATTTAGGGTGAGGGTTAACGGTTAGGGTAAAGGTTAAGTGTTAGGGTTAGGGATTAGTGATTAGGGTTTTTGGTTAGTGTTAGGTTAGCGGTTAGTGTTTTATGAAGGGGTATGGTTAGAATTAGGATTTGGGTTAGAGTTAGGGTGAGGTATACGGGTTAGCTTTAGGGGTTAGTTTTAGGGTAAAAGGATAGGATTAGGGTTACGGGTTGGGCTTAGGTTTAGGGTTAAAGTTTACTGCTAGGGTTAGGGATAGGGTTCAGGGTTAGCTTTAGGGGTTCTGGTGAGGGTTAAGTGTTAGGTTATGTCAGGGTTAGGTCTAGTCGTCAGGGTAAGGTTTAGGGTTAGCTTTAAGAGCCAGGGTTAGGTTTAATGGTTAGGATTAGGATTAGGGTTAAGGGTTAGGGTAAGTCTTAGGGTTTAGGGTGAAGGGTTAGGGTCAAGGGTTAGGGTTTTTGTTAGGCATAGCGTTGGGGTTAGAAGTAAGGGTTACTGTCAGTGTTAGGGTTGTAGGTAGGGTTACGGTTAGGGTTAGCGGTTTGGAATTAGGGTTAGGGATTAGGTGTCACAGTGATGACTAGGAGATAGGGTTAGAATTATGGGATAGGGGTTGTTCTCAGGAAATGGGTTATGCATTAACGTTAGGATAAGAGATTATAGTTAGGCGCACGGTGAAGTTTACGTGTTAAGGGGAGAAATAGGAACAGGGTTGGGTGTTATGTTCAGGGTTAGGGTTATCTGTTAAAGGTATTGTTTATGCTTAGCGCACGGGCCCTGTCTGCATTAGGCGGGCGGGGGGGAGTTTTGGGGGCTGGGATTGTACCCGGGAACCCACTCTATCATACTCTGGGTATGGGCCCGTGGGTTTCATACAGGACACAGTGGTAGAGCCTCCTTTCACGCATGGCATGGGAGGATTGCAGGCTTTCTAAACTCTAAGAAAGCAAGAAGTCTGAGAATTAGATTTAGGGTTAGGATTCTGGTTAGGGTTAAGGATGAAGTTTAGTGTTAGGGTGAGGGCTTAGGGTTAGGGATTAGGGTTAGGGTTAAAGGTTACTCTTAGGTTTAACGGTTACACTTTGGTTTAGGTTTGAGGTTTACGGTTAGGGTTAAGATGAGGGGTTAGGGTTTGGTACAGGGTTAGGGTTAAGTGTAAGGTTTAGGGTTGAAGATTAGGATTAGGGTTAGGATTATAGGATAGCATGAGAGTTAACGCTTAGGGTTAAGGTTAAGAGTTAGGGTTTAGGGTTAGGTTTAGGGTTAGGGTTAGTTTTAGGGTTAGAGTTATGTGCTATGGTTTGTGTTAGAGGTTAGGGTTAGGTTTACTGGTGACGGTTAGGGTTACGTTTAGGGGTTAGCATTAGGGTTAGGGTTAGGGTTAGGGTTAAGGGATAGGATTACGGTTAAGTGTTGGCCTTAGGGTTAGGGTTTAGTGTCAGGGTTATCATTAAGGACTAGGGGTAGGGTCAGGGTTAAATGCCTGGGTGCGGGTAATGGTTAGGGTAGGGTTAAGGTTCACGGATAGGGTTAGTGTTAAGGGTTACAGGTAGGTTTAGGGTTCAGGGTTAGAGTTAGCATTAGGGCTTAAGGTTAGGATTAGGCGGTAGGTTCGATTTAGGGTTAGATCTAGGCGTTCGGGTAAGGGCTAGCGTTAGGGTTAAGAGATAGGGTTAGGTTTAATGCTTAGGATTAGGGTTAGGGTTTGGGGTTAAAGTAAGTGTTAGGGGTTAGGTTTAAGGATGAAAGGTAACTGTTATTTTTAGCTGTAGTGTTAGGGTTATGGAAAAGGGATCCCATTAGCATTAAGGGTCTTCCTTACTGTAGGGTTAAGGGTTAGGCTTAGAGTTAAAGGTTAAGGTTAGGGTCAGTGTTAAGATTTAGGGTGAGGGTTAACGGTTAGGGTAAAGGTTAAGCGTTAGGGTTAGGGATTAGTGATTAGGGTTTTTGGTTAGTGTTAGGGTTAGCGGTTAGGAGTTAGTGTTTTATGAAGGGGTATGGTTAGAATTAGGATTGGGGTTAGAGTTAGGGGGAGGTATAGGGGTTAGGTTTAGGGGTTAGTTTTAGGGTAAAAGGATAGGATTAGGGTTACGGGTTAGGCTTAGCTTTAGGGTTAAAGTTTACTGCTAGGGTTAGGGATAGGGTTCAGGCTTAGCTTTAGGGGTTCTGCTTAGGGTTAGGTGTTAGGTTAGTGTCAGGGTTAGGTCTAGTCGTGAGGGCAAGGTTCAGGGTTATCTTTAAGAGCTAGGGTTAGGTTTAATGGTTAGGATTAGGATTAGGGTTAAGGGTTAGGGTAAGGCTTAGGGGTTAGGGTGCAGGGTTAGGGTTTTTGTTAGGCATAGCGTTGGGGTTAGAAGTAAGGGTTCCTGTCATTGTTAGGGTTGTAGGTAGGGTTACGGTTAGGGTTAGCGGTTTAGAATTAGGGTTAGGGATTAGGTGTCACAGTGATCACTAGGAGATAGGGTTAGAATTATGGGATAGGGGTTGTTCTCAGGAAATGCGTTATGCATTAACGTTAGGATAAGAGGTTAAAGTTAGGCGCACGGTGAGGTTTACGTGTTAAGGGGAGAAATAGGAACAGGGTTGGGTGTTATGTTCAGGGTTAGGGTTATCTGTTAAAGGTATTGTTTATGCTTAGCGCACGGGCCCTGTCTGCATTAGGCTGGCGGGGGGAGTTTAGGGGGCTGGGATTGTACCCGGGAACCCACTCTATCATACTCTGGGTATGGGCCCGTGGGTTTCATGCAGGACACAGTGGTAGAGCCTCCTTTCACGCATGGCATGGGAGGATTGCAGGCTTTCTAAACTCTAAGAAAGCAAGAAGTCTGAGAATTAGATTTAGGGTTAGGATTATGGTTAGGGTTAAGGATGAAGTTTAGTGTTAGGGTGAGGGCTTAGTGTTAGGGCTTAGGGTTAGGGTTAAAGGTTACTCTTAGGTTTAACGGTTACACTTTTTTTTAGGGTTGAGGTTTACGGTTAGGGTTAAGATGAGGGGTTAGGGTTTGGTACAGGGTTAGGGTTAAGTGTTAGGTTTAGGGTTGAAGATTAGGATTAGGGTTAGGATTAAAGGTTAGCGTGAGAGTTAACGCTTAGGGTTAAGCTTAAGAGTTAGGGGTTAGGGTTAGGTTTAGGGTTCGTTTTAGGGTTAGAGTTATGTGCTATGGTTTGTGTTAGAGGTTAGGGTTAGGTTTACTGGTCACGGTGAGGGTTACGTTTAGGGGGTAGCATTAGGGTTAGGGTTAAGGGATAGGATTAGGGATAAGTGTTGGGGTTAGGATTAGGGTTTAGTGTTAGGGTTATCATTAAGGATTAGGGGTAGGTTCAGGGTTAAATGCTTGGGTGCGGGTAATGGTTAGGGTCAGGGTTAAGGTTGACGGATAGGGTTAGTGTTAAGGGTTACGGGTAGGTTTAGGGTTCAGGTTTAGAATTAGCATTAGGGCTTAAGGTTAGGATTAGGCGTTAGGTTAGATTTAGGGTTAGATCTAGGCATTAGGGTAAGGGCTAGCGTTAGGGTTAAGAGATAGGGTTAGGTTTAATGCTTAGGATTAGGGTTAGGGTTTGGGGTTAAAGTAAGTGTTAGGGGTTAGGTTTAAGGATCAAAGGTTAGGGTTATTTTTAGCTGTAGTGTTAGGGTTAGGGATAAGGGATCCCATTAGCATTAAGGGTCTTCCTTACTGTAGGGTTAAGGGTTAGGCTTAGAGTTAAAGGTTAAGGTTAGGGTCAGTGTTAAGATTTGGGGTAGGGTTCACGGTTAGGGTAAAGGTTAAGCGTTAGGGTTAGGGATTAGTGATTAGGGTTTTTGGTTAGTGTTAGGGTTAGCGGTTAGGAGTTAGTGTTTTATGAAGGGGTATGGTTAGAATTAGGATTGGGGTTAGAGTTAGGTTGAGGTATAGGTTATAGGTTTAGGGGTTAATTTTAGGGTAAAAGGATAGGATTAGGGTTACGGGTTGGGCGTAGGTTTAGGGTTAAAGTTTACTGCTAGGGTTAGGGATAGGGTTCAGGGTTAGCTTTAGGGGTTCTGGTTAGGGTTAGGTGTTAGGAAAGTGTCAGGGTTAGGTCTAGTCGTCAGGGTAAGGTTTAGGGTTACCTTTAAGAGCTAGGGTTAGGTTTAATGGTTAGGATTAGGATTAGGGTTAAGGGTTAGGTTAAGGCTTAGGGGTTATGGTGAAGGGATAGGGTCAAGGGTTAGGGTTTTTGTTAGGCATAGCGTTGGGGTTAGAAGTAAGGGTTACTGTCAGTGTTAGGGTTGTAGGTAGGGTTACGGTTAGGGTTAGCGGTTTAGAATTAGGGTTAGGGATTAGGTGTCACAGTGATGACTAGGAGATAGGGTTAGAATTATGGGATAGGGGTTGTTCTCAGGAAATGGGTTATGCATTAACGTTAGGATAAGAGGTTAAAGATAGGCGCACGGTGAGGTTTACGTGTTAAGGGGAGAAATAGGAACAGGGTTGGGTGTTATGTTCAGGGTTAGGGTTATCTGTTAAAGGTATTGTTTATGCTTAGCACACGGGCCCTGTCTGCATTAGGCGGGCGGGGGGAGTTTACGGGGCTGGGATTGTACCCGGGAAACCACTCTATCATACCCTGGGTATGGGCCCGTGGGTTTCATGCAGGACACAGTGGTAGAGCCTCCTTTCACGCATGGCATGGGAGGATTGC
>NW_027182826.1:370000-372500 GCF_041146395.1 Eulemur rufifrons | reverse complement strand
TAGAGGTTAGGGTTAGGTTTACTGGTCACGGTGAGGGTTACGTTTAGGAGTTAGCATTAGGGTTAGGGTTAAGGGATAGGATTAGGGTTAAGTGTTGGGAGTAGGGTGAGGGTTTAGTGTTAGGGTTATCATTAAGGATTAGGGGTAGGGTCAGGGTTAAATGCTTGGGTGCGGGTAATGGTTAGGGTCAGGGTTAAGGTTCACGGATAGGGTTAGTGTTAAGGGTTACGGGTAGGTTTAGGGTTCAGGGTTACAGTTAGCATTAGGGCTTAAGGTTAGGATTAGGCGGTAGGTTCGATTTAGGGTTAGATCTAGGCATTAGGGTAAGGGCTAGCGTTAGGGTTAAGAGATAGGGTTAGGTTTAATGCTTAGGATTAGGGTTAGGGTTTGGGGTTAAAGTAAGTGTTAGGGGTTAGGTTTAAGGATCCAAGGTTAGGGTTATTTTTAGCTGTAGTGTTAGGGTTAGGGATAAGGGATCCCATTAGCATTAAGGGTCTTCCTTCCTGTAGGGTTAAGAGTTAGTTTTAGAGTTAAAGGTTAAGGTTAGGGTCAGTGTTAAGATTTAGGGTGAGGGTTAACGGTTAGGGTAAAGGTTAAGCGTTAGGGTTAGGGATTAGTGATTAGGGTTTTTGGTTAGTGTTAGGGTTAGCGGTTAGGAGTTAGTGTTTTATGAAGGGGTATGGTTAGAATTAGGATTGGGTTTAGAGTTAGGGTGAGGTATAGGGGTTAGGTATAGGGGTTAGTTTTAGGGTAAAAGGATAGGATTAGGGTTACGGGTTGGGCTTAGGTTTAGGGTTAAAATTTCCTGCTAGGGTTAGGGATAGGGTTCAGGTTTAGCTTTCGGCGTTCTGGTGATGGTTAAGTGTTATGTTAGTGTCAGGGTTAGGTCTAGTCGTGAGGGTAAGGTTTAGGGTTAGCTTTAAGAGCTAGGGTTAGGTTTAATGGTTAGGATTAGGATTAGGGTTAAGGGTTAGGGTAAGGCTTAGGGGTTAGGGTGAAGGGTTAGCTCAAGGGTTAGGGTTTTTGTTAGGCATAGCGTTGGGGTTAGAAGTAAGGGTTACTGTCAGTGTTAGGGTTGTAGGTAGGGTTACGGTTAGGGTTAGCGGTTTGGAATTAGGGTTAGGGATTAGGTGTCACAGTGATGACTAGGAGATAGGGTTAGAATTATGGGATAGCGGTTGTTCTCAGGAAATGGGTTATGCATTAACTTTAGGATAAGAGGTTAAAGTTAGGCGCACGGTGAGGTTTACGTGTTAAGGGGAGAAATAGGAACAGGGTTGGGTGTTATGTTCAGGGTTAGGGTTATCTGTTAAAGGTATTGTTTATGCTTAGCGCATGGGCCCTGTCTGCATTAGGTGGGCGGGGGGAGTTTAGGGGGCTGGGATTGTACCCGGGAACCCACTCTATCATACTCTGGGTATGGACCCGTGGGTTTCATGCAGGACACAGTGGTAGAGCCTCCTTTCACCCATGGCATGGGAGGATGGCAGGCTTTCTAAACTCTAAGAAGGCAAGAAGTGTGAGAATGAGATTTAGGGTTGGATTATGGTTAGGGTTAAGGATGAAGTTTAGTGTTAGGGTGAGGGCTTAGGCTTAGGTATTAGGGTTAGGGTTAAAGGTTACTCTTAGGTTAATGGTTACACTTTGGTTTAGGGTTGAGTTTTACGATTAGGGTTAAGATGAGGGGTTAGGTTATGGTACAGGTTAGGGTTAAGTGTTAGGTTTAGTGTTGAAGATTAGGATTAGGGTTAGGATTAAAGGTTAGCGTGAGAGTTAACGCTTAGGGTTAAGGTTAAGAGTTAGGGTTTAGGGTTAGGGTTAGGGATAGGGTTAGTTTCAGTTAGTTTAGTGCTATGGTTTGTGTTAGAGGTTAGGGTTAGGTTTACTGGTCACGGTTAGGGTTACTTTTAGGGGTTAGCATTAGGGTTAGGGTTAAGGGATAGGATCAGGGATAAGTGTTGGGCTTAGGGTTAGGGTTTAGTGTTAGGGTTAGCATTAAGGATTAGGGTTAGGGTCAGGGTTAAAAGCTTGGGTGCGGGTAATGGTTAGGGTCAGGGTTAAGGTTCACTTATAAGGTTAGTGTTAAGGGTTACGGGTAGGTTTAGGGTTCAGGGATAGAGTTAGGCTTAGGGTTAGGGTTAGGGGTTAGGGTTAGGGTAAGGGTCAGGGTCAGGGGTTAGGGGTTAGGGATAGGGTTAGTGGTTAGGGTTAGGGTTAGGGGTTAGGGTTAGGGTTTGGGGTTAGGGTTAGGGTTAGGGTTAGGGGGTTAGGGTTATGGTTGGGGTTGGGGTTAGGGTTAGGGGTTAGGGTTAGGGTTAGGGGTTAGGGTTAGGGTTAGGGTTCGGATTGGGGTTAGGGTTAGGGTTAGGGTTGGGTTAGCGTTAGGGTTAGGGTTGGGTTAGGGTTATGGTTAGGGTAGGGGTAGGGGTAGGGGTAGGGTTAGGGGTTAGGGTTAGGATTAGGGGTTAGGCTCAGGGTCAGGGTCAGGGTCAGGGTTAGG
>NW_027182826.1:315000-332500 GCF_041146395.1 Eulemur rufifrons | reverse complement strand
ACGGTTAGGGTTAGGGGTTAGGGTTACGGTTAGGGTTTAGGGGTTAGGGTTAGGGTTAGGGTTAGGGGTTAGGGTTAGGTTTAGGGCTCGGGCTAGGGCTAGGCCTAGGGTTAGGGTTAGGGGTTAGGTTTAGGGCTAGGGCTAGGGCTAGGGGTTAGGGTTAGGGTTAGGGGTTAGGGGTTAGGGTTAGGGGTTAGGGTTAGGGTTAGGGGTTAGGGTTAGGGTTAGGGGTAGTGTTAGGGTTAGGGGTTAGGGTTAGGGGTTAGGGTTAGGGTTAAGGGATAATGTTAGGTTTAGGGGTTAGGGTTAGGGTTAGGGTTAGGGGTTAGTTTTAGGGGTTAGGGTTAGGGTTAGGATTAGGGTAGGGGTTAGGTGTTAGGGTTAGGGTTAGGGTTAGGGGTTAGGGTTAGGGTTAAGGGTTAGGGTTAGGGGTTAGGGTTAGGGTTAGGGGTTAGTTTTAGGGGTTAGGTTTTGGGTTAGATTTGGGTAGGGGTTAGGGGTTAGGGTTACGGTTTGGGTTAGGGTTAGGGTTAGGTGTTAGGGTTAGGGTTAGGGGTTAGGGTTAGGGTTAGGGTTGGGGTTAGGGGTTAGGGTTGGGGTTAGGGTTAGGGTTAAGGTTAGGGGTTGTGGTTAGGGTTAGGGGTTAGGGTTAGGGTTAGGGGTTAGGGTTAGGGTTAGGTTTGGGTTAGGGTTAGGGTTTAGGGTGAAGGTTAGGGGTTAGGGTTAGGGTTAGGTTAGGGTTAGGGGTTGGGTTAGGGTTAGTGTTAGGGTAGGGGTTAGTGTTAGGGTTAGGGGTTAGGGGTTAGGGTTAGGGGTAGGGTAGGGTAGGATAGGGTTAGAGGTTAGTTTTAGGGGTTAGGGTTAGGGTTCGGTTAGGGTTAGGTGTTAGGGCTAGGGATAGGGCTAGGAGTTAGGTTTAGGATTAGGGGTTAGGTTTAGGGTTAGGGTTAGGGCTAGGGTTAGGGTCAGGATCAGGGTCAGGGGTCAGGGTCAGGGTCAGGGGTTAGGGTTAGGGGTTAGGGTTAGGGTTAGGGGTTAGGGTTAGGGTTAGGGTTAGGGGTTAGGGTTAGGGGTTAGGGTTAGGGTTAGGGGTTAGGGTTAGGGTAGGGGTTAGGGGATATGGTTAGGGGTTAGGGATAGGGTTAGGGGTTAGGGTTAGGGTTAGGGGTTAGGGTTAGGGTAAGAGTAAGGGTAAGGGTTAGGGTAAGGGTAAGGGTTAGGGTTATGGGTTAGGGTTAGGGTTAGTGTTAGGGTTGGGTTAGGGTTAGGTTAGGGTTAGGGTTAGGGGTTAGGGTTAGGGTTAGGGGTTAGGGTTAGGGTTAGGGGTTAGGGTTAGGGGTTAGGGTTAGGGTTTGGTTTGGGGTTGGGGTTAGCCGTTAGGGTTACGTTTAGGGGTTAGGGTTAGGGTTAGGGTTTAGGGTTAGGGTTCGGGTTAGGTTAGGGTTAGGGTTAAGGGATAGGATTAGGGTTAAGTGTTGGGCTTAGGGTGAGGGTTTAGTGTTAGGGTTATCATTAAGGATTAGGGTTAGGGTCAGGGTTAAATGCTTGGGTGCGGGTAATAGTTAGGGTCAGGGTTAAGGTTAACGGATAGGGTTAGTGTTAAGGGTTACGGGTAGGTTTAGGGTTCAGGGTTAGAGTTACCATTAGGGCTTAAGGTTAGGATTAGGCGGTAGGTTAGATTTAGGGTTAGATCTAGGCGTTAGGGTAAGGGCTAGCGTTAGGGTTAAGAGATAGGGTTAGGTTTAATGCTTAGGATTAGGGTTAGGGTTTGGGGTTAAAGTAAGTGTTAGGGGTTAGGTTTAAGGATCAAAGGTTAGGGTTATTTTTAGCAGTAGTGTTAGGGTTAGGGATAAGGGATCCCATTAGCATTAAGGGTCTTCCTTACTGTAGGGTTAAGGGTTAGGCTTAGAGTTAAAGGTTCAGGTTAGGGTCAGTGTTAAGATTTAGGGTGAGGGTTAACGGTTAGGGTAAAGGTTAAGCGTTAGGGTTAGGGATTAGTGACTAGGATTTTTGGTTAGTGTTAGGGTTAGCGGTTAGGAGTTAGTGTTTTATGAAGGGGTATGGTTAGAGTTAGGATTGGGGTTAGAGTTAGGGTGAGGTATAGGGGTTAGGTTTAGGGGTTAGTTTTAGGGAAAAAGGATAGGATTAGGGTTACGGGTTGGGCTTAGGTTTAGGGTTAAAGTTTACTGCTGGGGTTAGGGATAGGGTTCAGGGTTAGCTTTAGGGGTTCTCGTTAGGGTTAGGTGTTAGGTTAGTGTCAGCGTTAGGTCTAGTCGTGAGGGTAAGGTTTACGGTTAGCTTTAAGAGCTAGGGTTAGGTTTAATGGTTAGGATTAGGATTAGGGTTAAGGGTTAGGGTAAGGCTTAGGGGTTAGGGTGAAGGGTTAGGGTCAAGGGTTAGGGTTTTTGTTAGGCATAGGGTTGGGGTTAGAAGTAAGGGTTACTGTCAGTGTCAGGGTTGTAGTTAGGGTTACGGTTAGGGTTAGCGGTTTAGAATTAGGGTTAGGGATTAGGTGTCACAGTGATGACTAGGAGATAGGGTTAGAATTATGGGATAGGGGTTGTTCTCAGGAAATGGGTTATGCATTAACGTTAGGATAAGAGGTAAAAGTTAGGCGCACTGTGAGGTTTACGTGTTAAGGGGAGAAATAGGAACAGGGTTGGGTGTTATGTTCAGGGTTAGGGTTATCTGTTAAAGGTATTGTTTATGCTTAGCGCACGGGCCCTGTCTGCATTAGGCGGGCGGGGGGAGTTTAGGGGGCTGGGATTGTACCCGGGAACCCACTCTATCATACTCTGGGTATGGGCCCGTGGGTTTCATGCAGGACACAGTGGTAGAGCCTCCTTTCACCCATGGCATGGGAGGATGGCAGTCTTCCTAAACTCTAAGAAAGCAAGAAGTCTGAGAATTAGATTTAGGGTTAGGATTATGGTTAGGGTTAAGGATGAAGTTTAGTGTTAGGGTGAGGGCTTAGGGTTAGGGCTTAGGGTTAGGGTTAAAGGTTACTCTTAGGTTTAACGGTTACACTTTTTTTTAGGGTTGAGGTTTACGTTTAGGCTTAAGATGAGGGGTTAGGGTTTGGTACAGGGTTAGGGTTAAGTGTTAGGTTTAGGGTTGAAGATTAGGATTAGGTTTAGGATTAAAGGTTAGCGTGAAAGTTAACGCTTAGGGTTAAGCTTAAGTGTTAGGGGTTAGGGTTAGGTTTAGGGTTCGTTTTAGGGTTAGAGTTATGTGCTATGGTTTGTGTTAGAGGTTAGGGTTAGGTATACTGGTCACGGTGAGGGTTACGTTTAGGGGTTAGCATTAGGGTTAGGGTTAAGGGATAGGATTAGGGTTAAGTGTTGGGAGTAGAGTGAGGGTTTAGTGTTAGGGTTATCATTAAGGATTAGGGGTAGGGTCAGGGTTAAATGCTTGGGTGCGGGTAATGGTTAGGGTCAGGGTTAAGGTTCACGGATAGGGTTAGTGTTAAGGGTTACGGGTAGGTTTAGGGTTCAGGGTTAGAGTTAGCATTAGGGCTTAAGGTTAGGATTAGGCGGTAGGTTCGATTTAGGGTTAGATCTAGGCATTAGGGTAAGGGCTAGCGTTAGGGTTAAGAGATAGGGTTAGGTTTAATGCTTAGGATTAGGGTTAGGGTTTGGGGTTAA
Organism: Eulemur rufifrons; assembly: GCF_041146395.1. Classification (NCBI taxonomy): domain Eukaryota; kingdom Metazoa; phylum Chordata; class Mammalia; order Primates; family Lemuridae; genus Eulemur; species Eulemur rufifrons. The sequence goes on along the minus strand of NW_027182826.1, from coordinate 328,856 downwards.
AGTAAGTGTTAGGGGTTAGGTTTAAGGATCAAAGGTTAGGGTTATTTTTAGCTGTAGTGTTAGGGTTAGGGATAAGGGATCCCATTAGCATTAAGGGTCTTCCTTACTGTAGGGTTAAGGGTTAGGCTTAGAGTTAAAGGTTAAGGTTAGGGTCAGTGTTAAGATTTAGGGTGAGGGTTAACGGTTAGGTTAAAGGTTAAGCGTTAGGGTTAAGGATTAGTGATTAGGGTTTTTGGTTAGTGTTAGGGTTAGCGGTTAGGAGTTAGTGTTTTATGAAGGGGTATGGTTAGAATTAGGATTGGGGTTAGAGATAGGGTGAGGTATAGGGGTTAGGTTTAGGGGTTAGTTTTAGGGTAAAAGGATAGGATTAGGGTTACGGGTTGGGCTTAGGTTTAGGGTTAAAGTTCACTGCTAGGGTTAGGGATAGGGTTCAGGGTTAGCTTTATGGGTTCTGGTTAGGGTTAGGTGTTAGGTTAGTGTCAGGGTTAGGTCTAGTCGTGAGGGTAAGGTTTAGGGTTAGCTTTAAGAGCTAGGGTTAGGTTTAGTGGTTAGGATTAGGATTAGGGTTAAGGGTTAGGGTAAGGCTTAGGGGTTAGGGTGAAGGGTTAGGGTCAAGGGTTAGGGTTTTTGTTAGGCATAGCGTTGGGGTTAGAAGTAAGGGTTACTGTCAGTGTTAGGGTTGTAGGTAGGGTTACGGTTGGGGTTAGCGGTTTAGAATTAGGGTTAGGGTTTAGGTGTCACAGTGATGACTAGGAGATAGGGTTAGAATTATGGGACAGGGGTTGTTCTCAGGAAATGGGTTATGCATTAACGTTAGGATAAGAGGTTAAAGTTAGGCACACGGTGAGGTTTACGTGTTAAGGGGAAAAATAGGAACAGGGTTGGGTGTTATGTTCAGGGTTAGGGTTATCTGTTAAAGGTATTGTTTATGCTTAGCGCACGGGCCCTGTCTGCATTAGGCGGGCGGGGGGAGTTTAGGGGGCTGGGATTGTACCCGGGAACCCACTCTATCATACTCTGGGTATGGGCCCGTGGGTTTCATGCAGGACACAGTGGTAGAGCCTCCTTTCACCCATGGCATGGGAGGATGGCAGTCTTCCTAAACTCTAAGAAAGCAAGAAGTCTGAGAATTAGATTTAGGGTTAGGATTATGGTTAGGGTTAAGGATGAAGTTTAGTGTTAGGGTGAGGGCTTAGGGTTAGGGCTTAGGGTTAGGGTTAAAGGTTACTCTTAGGTTTAACGGTTACACTTTTTTTTAGGGTTGAGGTTTACGTTTAGGCTTAAGATGAGGGGTTAGGGTTTGGTACAGGGTTAGGGTTAAGTGTTAGGTTTAGGGTTGAAGATTAGGATTAGGTTTAGGATTAAAGGTTAGCGTGAGAGTTAACGCTTAGGGTTAAGCTTAAGTGTTAGGGGTTAGGGTTAGGTTTAGGGTTCGTTTTAGGGTTAGAGTTATGTGCTATGGTTTGTGTTAGAGGTTAGGGTTAGGTATACTGGTCACGGTGAGGGTTACGTTTTGGGGTTAGCATTAGGGTTAGGGTTAAGGGATAGGATTAGGGTTAAGTGTTGGGAGTAGAGTGAGGGTTTAGTGTTAGTGTTATCATTAAGGATTAGGGGTAGGGTCAGGGTTAAATGCTTGGTTGCGGGTAATGGTTAGGGTCAGGGTTAAGGTTGACGGATAGGGTTAGTGTTAAGGGTTATGGGTAGGTTTAGGGTTCAGGGTTAGAGTTAGCATTAGGGCTTAAGGTTAGGATTAGGCGGTAGGTTAGATTTAGGGTTAGATCTAGGCGTTAGGGTAAGGGCTAGCGTTAGGGTTAAGAGATAGGGTTAGGTTTAATGCTTAGGATTAGGGTTAGGGTTTGGGGTTAAAGTAAGGGTTAGGGGTTAGGTTTCAGGATCAAAGGTTAGGGTTATTTTTAGCTGTAGTGTTAGGGTTAGGGATAAGGGATCCCATTAGCATTAAAGGTCTTCCTTACTGTAGGGTTAAGGGTTAGGCTTAGAGTTAAAGGTTAAGGTTAGGGTCAGTGTTAAGATTTGGGGTGAGGGTTAACGGTTAGGGTAAAGGTTAAGCGTTAGGGTTAGGGATTAGTGATTAGGGTTTTTGGTTAGTGTTAGGGTTAGCGGTTAGGAGTTAGTGTTTTATGAAGGGGTATGGTTAGAATTAGGATTGGGGTTAGAGTTAGGGTGAGGTATAGGGGTTAGGTTTAGGGTAAAATGATAGGATTAGGGTTACGGGTTGGGCTTAGGTTTAGGGTTAAAGTTTACTGCTAGGGTTAGGGATAGGGTTCAGGGTTAGCTTTAGGGGTTCTGGTTAGGGTTAGGTGTTAGGTTAGTGTCAGGGTTAGGTCTAGTCGTGAGGGTAAGGTTTAGGGTTAGCTTTAAGAGCTAGGGTTAGGTTTAATGGTTAGGATTAGGATTAGGGTTAAGGGTTAGGGTAAGGCTTAGGGGTTAGGGTGAAGGGTTAGGGTCAAGGGTTAGGGTTTTTGTTAGGCATAGCGTTGGGGTTAGAAGTAAGGTTTACTGTCAGTGTTAGGGTTGTAGGTAGGGTTACGGTTAGGGTTAGCGGTTTAGAATTAGGGTTAGGGATTAGGTGTCACAGTGATGACTAGGAGATAGGGTTAGAATTATGGGATAGGGGTTGTTCTCAGGAAATGGGTTATGCATTAACGTTAGGATAAGAGGTTAAAGTTAGGCGCACGGTGAGGTTTACGTGTTAAGGGGAGAAATAGGAACAGGGTTGGGTGTTATGTTCAGGGTTAGGGTTATCTGTTAAAGGTATTGTTTATGCTTAGCGCACGGGCCCTGTCTGCATTGGGCGGGCGGGGGGAGTTTAGGGGGCTGGGATTGTACCCGGGAACCCACTCTATCATACTCTGGGTATGGGCCCGTGGGTTTCATGCAGGACGCAGTGGTAGAGCCTCCTTTCACGCATGGCATGGGAGGATTGCAGGCTTTCTAAACTCTAAGAAAGCAAGAAGTCTGAGAATTAGATTTAGGGTTAGGATTATGGTTAGGGTTAAGGATGAAGTTTAGTGTTAGGGTGAGGGCTTAGGGTTAGGGATTAGGGTTAGGGTTAAAGGTTACCCTTAAGTTTAACGGTTACACTTTGGTTTAGGGTTGAGGTTTACGGTTAGGGTTAAGATGAGGGGTTAGGGTTTGGTATAGGGTTAGGGTTATGTGTTAGGTTTAGGGTTGAAGATTAGGATTAGGGTTAGGATTAAAGGTTAGCGTGAGAGTTAATGCTTAGGGTTAAGGTTAAGAGTTAGGGTTTAGGGTTAGGGTTAGGGTTAGTTTTAGAGTTAGAGGTATGTGCTATGGTTTGTGTTAGAGGTTAGGGTTAGGTTTACTGGTCACGGCTAGGGTTAGGTTTAGGGGGTAGCATTAGGGTTAGGCTTATGGTTAGGGTTAAGGGATAGGATTAGGGATAAGTGTTGGGCTTAGGGTTAGGGTTTAGTGTTAGGGTTATCATTAAGGATTAGGGTTAGGGTCAGGGTTAAATGCTTGGTTGCGGGTTATGGTTAGGGTCAGGGTTAAGGTTCACGGATAGGGTTAGTGTTAAGGGTTACGGGTAGGTTTAGGGTTCAGGGTTAGAGTTAGCATTAGGGCTTAAGGTTAGGATTAGGCGGTAGGTTCGATTTAGGGTTAGATCTAGGCGTTAGGGTAAGGGCTAGCGTTAGGGTTAAGAGATAGGGTTAGGTTTAATGCTTAGGATTAGGGTTAGGGTTTGGGGTTAAAGTAAGTGTTAGGGGTTAGGTTTAAGGATCGAAGTTTAGGGTTATTTTTAGCTGTAGTGTTAGGGTTAGGGATAAGGGATCCCATTAGCATTAAGGGTCTTCCTTACTGTAGGGTTAAGGGTTAGGCTTAGAGTTAAAGGTTAAGGTTAGGGTCAGTGTTAAGATTTAGGGTGAGGGTTAACGGTTAGGGTAAAGGTTAAGCGTTAGGGTTAGGGATTAGTGATTAGGGTTTCTGGTTAGAGTTAGGGTTAGCGGTTAGGAGTTAGTGTTTTATGAAGGGGTATGGTTAGAATTAGGATTGGGGTTAGAGTTAGGGTGAGGTATAGGGGTTAGGTTTAGGGGTTAGTTTTAGGGTAAAAGGATAGGATTAGGGTTACGGGTTGGGCTTAGGTTTAGGGTTAAAGTTTACTGCTAGGGTTAGGGATAGGGTTCAGGCTTAGCTTTAGGGGTTCTGGTTAGGGTTAGGTGTTAGGTTAGTGTCAGGGTTAGGTCTAGTCGTGAGGGTAAGGTTTAGGGTTAGCTTTAAGAGCTAGGGTTAGGTTTAATGGTTAGGATTAGGATTAGGGTTAAGGGTTAGGGTAAGGCTTAGGGGTTAGGGTGAAGGGTTAGGGTGAAGGGTTAGGGTTTTTGTTAGGCATAGCGTTGGGGTTAGAAGTAAGGGTTACTGTCAGTGTCAGGGTTGTAGGTAGGGTTACGGTTAGGATTAGCGGTTTAGAATTAGGGTTAGGGATTAGGTGTCACAGTGATGACTAGGAGATAGGGTTAGAATTATGGAATGGGGTTGTTCTCAGGAAATGGGTTATGCATTAACGTTAGGATAAGAGGTTAAAGTTAGGCGCACGGTGAGGTTTACGTGTTAAGGGGAGAAATAGGAACAGGGTTGGGTGTTATGTTCAGGGTTAGGGTTATCTGTTAAAGGTATTGTTTATGCTTAGCGCACGGGCCCTGTCTGCATTAGGCGGGCGGGGGGAGTTTAGGGGGCTGGGATTGTACCCGGGAACCCACTCTATCATACTCTGGGTATGGGCCCGTGGGTTTCATGCAGGACACAGTGGTAGAGCCTCCTTTCACGCATGGCATGGGAGGATGGCAGGCTTTCTAAACACTAAGAAAGCAAGAAGTCTGAGAATGAGATTTAGGGGTAGGATTCTGGTTAGGGTTAAGGATGAAGTTTAGTGTTAGGGTGAGGGCTTAGGGTTAGGGATTAGGGTTAGGGTTAAAGGCTACTCTTAGGTTTAACGGCTACACTTTGGTTTAGGGTTGAGGTTTACGGTTAGGGTTAAGATGAGGGGTTAGGGTTTGGTACAGGGTTAGGGTTAAGTGTTAGGTTTAGGGTTGAAGATTAGGATTAGGGTTAGGATTAAAGGTTAGCGTGAGAGTTAACGCTTAGGGTTAAGGTTAAGAGTTAGGGTTTAGGGTTAGGGTTGGGGTTAGGTTTAGTTTTAGGGTTAGAGTTATGTGCTATGGTTTGTGTTAGAGGTTAAGGTTAGGTTTATTGGTCACGGTTAGGGTTACGTTTAGGGGTTTGCGTTAGGGTTAGGGTTAAGGGATAGGATTAGGGTTAAGTGTTGGGCTTAGGGTTAGGGTTTAATGTTAGTGTTATCATTAAGGATTAGGGTTAGGGTCAGGGTTAAATGCTTGGGTGCGGGTAATGGTTAGGGTCAGGGTTAAGGTTCACGAATAGGGTTAGTGTTAAGGGTTACGGGTAGGTTTAGGGTTCAGGGTTAGAGTTAGCATTAGGGCTTAAGGTTAGGATTACGCGGTAGGTTCGATTTAGGGTTAGATCTAGGCGTTAGGGTAAGGGCTAGCGTTAGGGTTCAGAGATAGGGTTAGGTTTAATGCTTAGGATTAGGGTTAGGGTTTGGGGTTAAAGTAAGTGTTAGGGGTTAGGTTTAAGGATCAAATTTAGGGTTATTTTTAGCTGTAGTGTTAGGGTTAGGGATAAGGGATCCCATTAGCATTAAGGGTCTTCCTTACTGTAGGGTTAAGGGTTAGGCTTAGAGTTAAAGGTTAAGGTTAGGGTCAGTGTTAAGATTTAGGGTGAGGGTTAACGGTTAGGGTAAAGGTTAAGTGTTAGGGTTAGGGATTAGTGATTAGGGTTTTTGGTTAGTGTTAGGTTAGCGGTTAGTGTTTTATGAAGGGGTATGGTTAGAATTAGGATTTGGGTTAGAGTTAGGGTGAGGTATAGGGGTTAGGTTTAGGGGTTAATATTAGGGTAAAAGGATAGGATTACGGTTACGGGTTGGGCTTAGGTTTAGGGTTAAAGTTTACTGCTAGGGTTAGGGATAGGGTTCAGGGTTAGCTTTAGGGGTTCTGGTGAGGGTTAAGTGTTAGGTTAGTGTCAGGGTTAGGTCTAGTCGTGAGGGTAAGGTTTAGGGTTAGCTTTAAGAGCTAGGGTTAGGTTTAATGGTTAGGATTAGGATTAGGGTTAAGGGTTAGGGTAAGTCTTAGGGGTTAGGGTGAAGGGTTGGGGTCAAGGGTTAGGGTTTTTGTTAGGCATAGCGTTGGGGTTAGAAGTAAGGGTTACTGTCAGTTTTAGGGTTGTAGGTAGGGTTACGGTTAGGGTTAGCGGTTTGGAATTAGGGTTAGGGATTAGGTGTCACAGTGATGACTAGGAGATAGGGTTAGAATTATGGGATAGGGGTTGTTCTCAGTAAATGGGTTATGCATTAACGTTAGGATAAGAGGTTAAAGTTAGGCGCTCGGTGAAGTTTACGTGTTAAGGGGAGAAATAGGAACAGGGTTGGGTGTTATGTTCAGGGTTAGGGTTATCTGTTAAAGGTATTGTTTATGCTTAGCGCACGGGCCCTGTCTGCATTAGGCGGGCGGGGGGGAGTTTTGGTGGCTGGGATTGTACCCGGGAACCCACTCTATCATACTCTGGGTATGGGCCCGTGGGTTTCATACAGGACACAGTGGTAGAGCCTCCTTTCACGCATGGCATGGGAGGATTGCAGGCTTTCTAAACTCTAAGAAAGCAAGAAGTCTGAGAATTAGATTTAGGGTTAGGATTATGGTTAGGGTTAAGGATGAAGTTTAGTGTTAGGGTGAGGGCTTAGGGTTAGGGATTAGGGTTAGGGTTAAAGGTTACTCTTAGCTTTAACGATTACACTTTGGTTTAGGGTGGAGGTTTACGGTTAGGGTTAAGATGAGGGGTTAGGGTTTGGTACAGGTTAGGGTTATGTGTTAGGTTTAGTGTTGAAGATTAGGATTAGGGTTAGGATTAAAGGTTAGCGTGAGAGTTAACACTTAGGGTTAAGGTTAAGAGTTAGGGTTTAGGGTTAGGGTTAGGGATAGGGTTAGTTTCAGTTAGTTTAGTGCTATGGTTTGTGTTAGAGGTTAGGGTTAGGTTTACTGGTCACGGTTAGGGTTACGTTTAGGGGTTAGCATTAGGGTTAGGGTTAAGGGATAGGATTAGGGATAAGTGTTGGGCTTAGGGTTAGGGTTTAGTGTTAGTGTTATCATTAAGGATTAGGGGTAGGGTCAGGGTTAAATGCTTGGTTGCGGGTAATGGTTAGGGTCAGGGTTAAGGTTGACGGATAGGGTTAGTGTTAAGGGTTATGGGTAGGTTTAGGGTTCAGGGTTAGAGTTAGCATTAGGGCTTAAGGTTAGGATTAGGCGGTAGGTTAGATTTAGGGTTAGATCTAGGCGTTAGGGTAAGGGCTAGCGTTAGGGTTAAGAGATAGGGTTAGGTTTAATGCTTAGGATTAGGGTTAGGGTTTGGGGTTAAAGTAAGGGTTAGGGGTTAGGTTTCAGGATCAAAGGTTAGGGTTATTTTTAGCTGTAGTGTTAGGGTTAGGGATAAGGGATCCCATTAGCATTAAAGGTCTTCCTTACTGTAGGGTTAAGGGTTAGGCTTAGAGTTAAAGGTTAAGGTTAGGGTCAGTGTTAAGATTTGGGGTGAGGGTTAACGGTTAGGGTAAAGGTTAAGCGTTAGGGTTAGGGATTAGTGATTAGGGTTTTTGGTTAGTGTTAGGGTTAGCGGTTAGGAGTTAGTGTTTTATGAAGGGGTATAATTAGAATTAGGATTGGGGTTAGAGTTAGGGTGAGGTATAGGGGTTAGGTTTAGGGTAAAAGGATAGGATTAGGGTTACGGGTTGGGCTTAGGTTTAGGGTTAAAGTTTACTGCTAGGGTTAGGGATAGGGTTCAGGGTTAGCTTTAGGGGTTCTGGTTAGGGTTAGGTGTTAGGTTAGTGTCAGGGTTAGGTCTAGTCGTGAGGGTAAGGTTTAGGGTTAGCTTTAAGAGCTAGGGTTAGGTTTAATGGTTAGGATTAGGATTAGGGTTAAGGGTTAGGGTAAGGCTTAGGGGTTAGGGTGAAGGGTTAGGGTCAAGGGTTAGGGTTTTTGTTAGGCATAGCGTTGGGGTTAGAAGTAAGGTTTACTGTCAGTGTTAGGGTTGTAGGTAGGGTTACGGTTAGGGTTAGCGGTTTAGAATTAGGGTTAGGGATTAGGTGTCACAGTGATGACTAGGAGATAGGGTTAGAATTATGGGATAGGGGTTGTTCTCAGGAAATGGGTTATGCATTAACGTTAGGATAAGAGGTTAAAGTTAGGCGCACGGTGAGGTTTACGTGTTAAGGGGAGAAATAGGAACAGGGTTGGGTGTTATGTTCAGGGTTAGGGTTATCTGTTAAAGGTATTGTTTATGCTTAGCGCACGGGCCCTGTCTGCATTGGGCGGGCGGGGGGAGTTTAGGGGGCTGGGATTGTACCCGGGAACCCACTCTATCATACTCTGGGTATGGGCCCGTGGGTTTCATGCAGGACGCAGTGGTAGAGCCTCCTTTCACGCATGGCATGGGAGGATTGCAGGCTTTCTAAACTCTAACAAAGCAAGAAGTCTGAGAATTAGATTTAGGGTTAGGATTATGGTTAGGGTTAAGGATGAAGTTTAGTGTTAGGGTGAGGGCTTAGGGTTAGGGATTAGGGTTAGGGTTAAAGGTTACCCTTAAGTTTAACGGTTACACTTTGGTTTAGGGTTGAGGTTTACGGTTAGGGTTAAGATGAGGGGTTAGGGTTTGGTATAGGGTTAGGGTTATGTGTTAGGTTTAGGGTTGAAGATTAGGATTAGGGTTAGGATTAAAGGTTAGCGTGAGAGTTAATGCTTAGGGTTAAGGTTAAGAGTTAGGGTTTAGGGTTAGGGTTAGGGTTAGTTTTAGAGTTAGAGATATGTGCTATGGTTTGTGTTAGAGGTTAGGGTTAGGTTTACTGGTCACGGCTAGGGTTAGGTTTAGGGGGTAGCATTAGCGTTAGGCTTATGGTTAGGGTTAAGGGATAGGATTAGGGATAAGTGTTGGGCTTAGGGTTAGGGTTTAGTGTTAGGGTTATCATTAAGGATTAGGGTTAGGGTCAGGGTTAAATGCTTGGTTGCGGGTTATGGTTAGGGTCAGGGTTAAGGTTCACGGATAGGGTTAGTGTTAAGGGTTACGGGTAGGTTTAGGGTTCAGGGTTAGAGTTAGCATTAGGGCTTAAGGTTAGGATTAGGCGGTAGGTTCGATTTAGGGTTAGATCTAGGCGTTAGGGTAAGGGCTAGCGTTAGGGTTAAGAGATAGGGTTAGGTTTAATGCTTAGGATTAGGGTTAGGGTTTGGGGTTAAAGTAAGTGTTAGGGGTTAGGTTTAAGGATCGAAGGTTAGTGTTATTTTTAGCTGTAGTGTTAGGGTTAGGGATAAGGGATCCCATTAGCATTAAGGGTCTTCCTTACTGTAGGGTTAAGGGTTAGGCTTAGAGTTAAAGGTTAAGGTTAGGGTCAGTGTTAAGATTTAGGGTGAGGGTTAATGGTTAGGGTAAAGGTTAAGCGTTAGGGTTAGGGATTAGTGATTAGGGTTTCTGGTTAGTGTTAGGGTTAGCGGTTAGGAGTTAGTGTTTTATGAAGGGGTATGGTTAGAATTAGGATTGGGGTTAGAGTTAGGGTGAGGTATAGGGGTTAGGTTTAGGGGTTAGTTTTAGGGTAAAAGGATAGGATTAGGGTTACGGGTTGGGCTTAGGTTTAGGGTTAAAGTTTACTGCTAGGGTTAGGGATAGGGTTCAGGCTTAGCTTTAGGGGTTCTGGTTAGGGTTAGGTGTTAGATTAGTGTCAGGGTTAGGTCTAGTCGTGAGGGTAAGGTTTAGGGTTAGCTTTAAGAGCTAGGGTTAGGTTTAATGGTTAGGATTAGGATTAGGGTTAAGGGTTAGGGTAAGGCTTAGGGGTTAGGGTGAAGGGTTAGGGTCAAGGGTTAGGGTTTTTGTTAGGCATAGCGTTGGGGTTAGAAGTAAGGGTTACTGTCAGTGTCAGGGTTGTAGGTAGGGTTACGGTTAGGGTTAGCGGTTTAGAATTAGGGTTAGGGATTAGGTGTCACAGTGATGACTAGGAGATAGGGTTAGAATTATGGAATGGGGTTGTTCTCAGGAAATGGGTTATGCATTAACGTTAGGATAAGAGGTTAAAGTTAGGCGCACGGTGAGGTTTACGTGTTAAGGGGAGAAATAGGAACAGGGTTGGGTGTTATGTTCAGGGTTAGGGTTATCTGTTAAAGGTATTGTTTATGCTTAGCGCACGGGCCCTGTCTGCATTAGGCGGGCGGGGGGAGTTTAGGGGGCTGGGATTGTACCCGGGAACCCACTCTATCATACTCTGGGTATGGGCCCGTGGGTTTCATGCAGGACACAGTGGTAGAGCCTCCTTTCACGCATGGCATGGGAGGATGGCAGGCTTTCTAAACACTAAGAAAGCAAGAAGTCTGAGAATTAGATTTAGGGGTAGGATTCTGGTTAGGGTTAAGGATGAAGTTTAGTGTTAGGGTGAGGGCTTAGGGTTAGGGATTAGGGTTAGGGTTAAAGGCTACTCTTAGGTTTAACGGCTACACTTTGGTTTAGGGTTGAGGTTTACGGTTAGGGTTAAGATGAGGGGTTAGGGTTTGGTACAGGGTTAGGGTTAAGTGTTAGGTTTAGGGTTGAAGATTAGGATTAGGGTTAGGATTAAAGGTTAGCGTGAGAGTTAACGCTTAGGGTTAAGGTTAAGAGTTAGGGTTTAGGGTTAGGGTTGGGGTTAGGTTTAGTTTTAGGGTTAGAGTTATGTGCTATGGTTTGTGTTAGAGGTTAAGGTTAGGTTTATTGGTCACGGTTAGGGTTACGTTTAGGGGTTTGCGTTAGGGTTAGGGTTAAGGGATAGGATTAGGGTTAAGTGTTGGGCTTAGGGTTAGGGTTTAATGTTAGTGTTATCATTAAGGATTAGGGTTAGGGTCAGGGTTAAATGCTTGGGTGCGGGTAATGGTTAGGGTCAGGGTTAAGGTTCACGAATAGGGTTAGTGTTAAGGGTTACGGGTAGGTTTAGGGTTCAGGGTTAGAGTTAGCATTAGGGCTTAAGGTTAGGATTACGCGGTAGGTTCGATTTAGGGTTAGATCTAGGCGTTAGGGTAAGGGCTAGCGTTAGGGTTCAGAGATAGGGTTAGGTTTAATGCTTAGGATTAGGGTTAGGGTTTGGGGTTAAAGTAAGTGTTAGGGGTTAGGTTTAAGGATCAAATTTAGGGTTATTTTTAGCTGTAGTGTTAGGGTTAGGGATAAGGGATCCCATTAGCATTAAGGGTCTTCCTTACTGTAGGGTTAAGGGTTAGGCTTACAGTTAAAGGTTAAGGTTAGGGTCAGTGTTAAGATTTAGGGTGAGGGTTAACGGTTAGGGTAAAGGTTAAGTGTTAGGGTTAGGGATTAGTGATTAGGGTTTTTGGTTAGTGTTAGGTTAGCGGTTAGTGTTTTATGAAGGGGTATGGTTAGAATTAGGATTTGGGTTAGAGTTAGGGTGAGGTATAGGGGTTAGGTTTAGGGGTTAATATTAGGGTAAAAGGATAGGATTACGGATACGGGTTGGGCTTAGGTTTAGGGTTAAAGTTTACTGCTAGGGTTAGGGATAGGGTTCAGGGTTAGCTTTAGGGGTTCTGGTGAGGGTTAAGTGTTAGGTTAGTGTCAGGGTTAGGTCTAGTCGTGAGGGTAAGGTTTAGGGTTAGCTTTAAGAGCTAGGGTTAGGTTTAATGGTTAGGATTAGGATTAGGGTTAAGGGTTAGGGTAAGTCTTAGGGGTTAGGGTGAAGGGTTGGGGTCAAGGGTTAGGGTTTTTGTTAGGCATAGCGTTGGGGTTAGAAGTAAGGGTTACTGTCAGTGTCAGGGTTGTAGGTAGGGTTACGGTTAGGGTTAGCGGTTTGGAATTAGGGTTAGGGATTAGGTGTCACAGTGATGACTAGGAGATAGGGTTAGAATTATGGGATAGGGGTTGTTCTCAGTAAATGGGTTATGCATTAACGTTAGGATAAGAGGTTAAAGTTAGGCGCTCGGTGAAGTTTACGTGTTAAGGGGAGAAATAGGAACAGGGTTGGGTGTTATGTTCAGGGTTAGGGTTATCTGTTAAAGGTATTGTTTATGCTTAGCGCACGGGCCCTGTCTGCATTAGGCGGGCGGGGGGGAGTTTTGGTGGCTGGGATTGTACCCGGGAACCCACTCTATCATACTCTGGGTATGGGCCCGTGGGTTTCATGCAGGACACAGTGGTAGAGCCTCCTTTCACGCATGGCATGGGAGGATTGCAGGCTTTCTAAACTCTAAGAAAGCAAGAAGTCTGAGAATTAGATTTAGGGTTAGGATTATGGTTAGGGTTAAGGATGAAGTTTAGTGTTAGGGTGAGGGCTTAGGGTTAGGGATTAGGGTTAGGGTTAAAGGTTACTCTTAGCTTTAACGATTACACTTTGGTTTAGGGTGGAGGTTTACGGTTAGGGTTAAGATGAGGGGTTAGGGTTTGGTACAGGTTAGGGTTATGTGTTAGGTTTAGGGTTGAAGATTAGGATTAGGGTTAGGATTAAAGGTTAGCGTGAGAGTTAACGCTTAGGGTTAAGGTTAAGAGTTAGGGTTTAGGGTTAGGGTTAGGGTTAGTTTTAGAGTTAGAGATATGTGCTATGGTTTGTGTTAGAGGTTAGGGTTAGGTTTACTGGTCACGGTTAGGGTTAGGTTTAGGGGGTAGTATTAGGTTTAGGCTTATGGTTAGGGTTAAGGGATAGGATTAGGGATAAGTGTTGGGCTTAGGGTTAGGGTTTAGTGTTAGGGTTATCATTAAGGATTAGGGGTAGGGTCAGGGTTAAATGCTTGGTTGCGGGTAATGGTTAGGGTCAGGGTTAAGGTTCACGGATAGGGTTAGTGTTAAGGGTTACGGGTAGGTTTAGGGTTCAAGGTTAGAGTTAGCATTAGGGCTTAAGGTTAGGATTAGGCGGTAGGTTCGATTTAGGGTTAGATCTAGGCGTTAGGGTAAGGGCTAGCGTTAGGGTTAAGAGATAGGGTTAGGTTTAATGCTTAGGATTAGGGTTAGGGTTTGGGGTTAAAGTAAGTGTTAGGGGTTAGGTTTCAGGATCAAAGGTTAGGGTTATTTTTAGCTGTAGTGTTAGGGTTAGGGATAAGGGATCCCATTAGCATTAAGGGTCTTCCTTACTGTAGGGTTAAGGGTTAGGCTTAGAGTTAAAGGTTAAGGTTAGGGTCAGTGTTAAGATTTAGGGTGAGGGTTAACGGTTAGGGTAAAGGTTAAGCGTTAGGGTTAGGGATTAGTGATTAGGGATTTTGGTTAGTGTTAGTTTTAGCGGTTAGGAGTTAGTGTTTTATGAAGGGGTATGGTTAGAATTAGGATTGGGGTTAGAGTTAGGGTGAGGTATAGGGGTTAGGTTTAGGGGTTAGTTTTAGGGTAAAAGGATAGGATTAGGGTTACGGGTTGAGCTTAGGTTTAGGGTTAAAGTTTACTGCTAGGGTTAGGGATAGGGTTCAGGGTTAGCTTTAGGGGTTCTGGTTAGGGTTAGGTGTTAGGTTAGTGTCAGGGTTAGGTCTAGTCGTGAGGGTAAGGTTTAGGGTTAGCTTTAAGAGCTAGGGTTAGGTTTAACGGTTAGGATTAGGATTAGGGTTAAGGGTTAGGGTAAGGCTTAGGGTTTAGGGTGAAGGGATAGGGTCAAGGGTTAGGGTTTTTGTTAGGCATCGCGTTGGGGTTAGAAGTAAGGGTTACTGTCAGTGTTAGGGTTGTAGGTAGGGTTACGGTTAGGGTTAGCGGTTTAGAATTAGGGTTAGGGATTACGTGTCACAGTGATGACTAGGAGATAGGGTTAGAATTTTGGGATAGGGGTTGTTCTC
>NW_027182826.1:282500-295000 GCF_041146395.1 Eulemur rufifrons | reverse complement strand
GGGAACCCACTCTATCATACTCTGGGTATGGGCCCGTGGGTTTCATGCAGGACACAGTGGTAGAGCCTCCTTTCACGCATGGCATGGGAGGATTGCAGGCTTTCTAAACTCTAAGAAAGCAAGAAGTCTGAGAATTAGATTTAGGGTTAGGATTATGGTTAGGGTTAAGGATGAAGTTTAGTGTTAGGGTGAGGGCTTAGGGTTAGGGATTAGGGATAGGGTTAAATGTTACCCTTAGGTTTAACTGTTACACTTTGGTTTAGGGTTGAGGTTTACGGTTAGGGTTAAGATGAGGGGTTAGGGTTTGGTACATGGTTAGGGTTAAGTGTTAGGTTTAGGGTTGAAGATTAGGATTAGGGTTAGGATTAAAGGTTAGCGTGAGAGTTAACGCTTAGGGTTAAGGCTAAGAGTTAGGGTTTAGGGTTAGGGTTAGGGTTAGTTTTAGGGTTAGAGTTATGTGCTATGGTTTGTGTTAGAGGTTAGGGTTAGGTTTACTGGTCACGGTTAGGTTTACGTTTAGGGGGTAGCATTAGGGTTAGGGTTAGGGTTAAGGGATAGGATTAGGGATAAGTTTTGGGCTTAGGGTTAGGGTTTAGTGTTAGGGTTATCATTAAGGATTAGGGGTAGGGTCAGGGTTAAATGCTTGGGTGCGGGTAATGGTTAGGGTCAGGGTTAAGGTTCACGGATAGGGTTAGTGTTAAGGGTTACGGGTAGGTTTAGGGTTCAGGGTTAGAGTTAGCATTAGGGCTTAAGGTTAGGATTAGGCGGTAGGTTAGATTTAGGGTTAGATCTAGGCGTTAGTGTAAGGGCTAGCGTTAGGGTTAAGAGATAGGGTTAGGTTTAATGCTTAGGATTAGGGTTAGGGTTTGGGGTTAAAGTAAGTGTTAGGGGTTAGGTTTAAGGATCCAAGGTTAGGGTTATTTTTAGCTGTAGTGTTAGGGTTAGGGATAATGGATCCCATTAGCATTAAGGGTCTTCCTTACTGTAGGGTTAAGGGTTAGGCTTAGAGTTAAAGGTTAAGGTTAGGGTCAGTGTTAAGATTTAGGGTGAGGGTTAACGGTTAGGGTAAAGGTTAAGCGTTAGGGTTAGGGATTAGTGATTAGGGTTTTTGGTTAGTGTTAGGGTTAGCGGTTAGGAGTTATTGTTTTATGAAGGGGTATGGTTAGAATTAGGATTGGGGTTAGAGTTAGGGTGAGGTATAGGGGTTAGGTTTAGGGGTTAGTTTTAGGGTAAAAGGATAGGATTAGGGTTACGGGTTGGGCTTAGGTTTAGGGTTAAAGTTTACTGCTAGGGTTAGGGTTAGGGTTCAGGGTTAGCTTTAGGGGTTCTGGTTAGGGTTAGGTGTTAGGTTAGTGTCAGGGTTAGGTCTAGTCGTGAGGGTAAGGTTTAGGGTTACCTTTAAGAGCTAGGGTTAGGTTTAATGGTTAGGATTAGGATTAGGGTTAAGGGTTAGGGTAAGGCTTAGGGGTTAGGGTGAAGGGTTAGGGTTTTTATTAGGCATAGCGTTGGGGTTAGAAGTAAGGGTTACTGTCAGTGTTAGGGTTGTAGGTAGGGTTACGGTTAGGGTTAGCGGTTTAGAATTAGGGTTAGGGATTAGGTGTCACAGTGATGACTAGGAGATAGGGTTAGAATTATGGGATAGGGGTTGTTCTCAGGAAATGGGTTATGCATGAACGTTAGGATAAGAGGTTAAAGTTAGGCGCACGGTGAAGTTTACGTGTTAAGGGGAGAAATAGGAACAGGGTTGGGTGTTATGTTCAGGGTTAGGGTTATCTGTTAAAGGTATTGTTTATGCTTAGCGCACGGGCCCTGTCTGCATTAGGCGGGCGGGGGGAGTTTAGGGGGCTGGGATTGTACCCGGGAACCCACTCTGTCATACTCTGGGTATGGGCCCGTGGGTTTCATGCAGGACACAGTGGTAGAGACTCCTTTCACGCATGGCATGGGAGGATTGCAGGCTTTCTAAACTCTAAGAAAGCAAGAATTCTGAGAATGAGATTTAGGGTTGGATTATGGTTAGGGTTAAGGATGAAGTTTAGTGTTAGGGTGAGGGCTTAGGGTTAGTGATTAGGGTTAGGGTTAAAGATTACTCTTAGGTTTAACTGTTACACTTTGGTTTAGGGTTGAGGTTTACGGTTAGGGTTAAGATGAGGGGTTAGGGTTTGGTACAGGGTTAGGGTTAGGTGTTAGGTTTAGGGTTGAAGATTAGGATTAGGGTTAGGATTAAAGGTTAGCGTGAGAGTTAACGCTTAGGGTTAAGGTTAAGAGTTAGGGTTTATGGTTAGGGTTAGGGTTAGGGTTAGGGTTAGTTTTAGGGTTAGAGTTATGTGCTATGATTTGTGTTAGAGGTTAGGGTTAGGTTTACTGGGCACGGATAGGGTTACGTTTAGGGGTTAGCATTAGGGTTAGGGTTAGGGTTAAGGGATAGGATTAGGGTTAAGTTTTGGGCTTAGGGTTAGGTTTTAGTCTTAGGGTTAGCATTAAGGATTAGGGTTAGGGTCAGGGTTAAATGCTTGGGTGCGGGTAATGGTTAGGGTCAGGGTTAAGGTTCACGGATATAGTTAGTCTTAAGGGTTATGGGTAGGTTTATGGTTCAGGGTTAGAGTTAGCATTAGGGCTTAAGGTTAGGATTAGGCGGTAGGTTAGATTTAGGGTTAGATCTAGGCGTTAGGGTAAGGGCTAGCGTTAGGGTTAAGAGATAGGGTTAGGTTTAATGCTTATTATTAGGGTTAAGGTTTGGGGTTAAAGTAAGTGTTAGGGGTTAGGTTTCAGGATCAAAGGTTAGGGTTATTTTTAGCTGTAGTGTTAGGTTTAGGGATAAGGGATCCCATTAGCATTAAGGGTCTTCCTTACTCTAGGATTAAGGGATAGGCTTAGAGTTAAAGGTTAAGGTTAGGGTCAGTGTTAAGATTTAGGGTGAGGGTTAACAGTTAGGGTAAAGGTTAAGCGTTAGGGTTAGGGATTAGTGATTAGGGTTTTTGGTTAGTGTTAGGGTTAGCGGTTAGGAGTTAGTGTTTTATGAAGGGGTATGGTTAGAATTAGGATTGGGGTTAGAGTTAGCGTGAGGTGTAGGGGTTAGGTTTAGGGGTTAGTTTTAGGGTAAAAGGATAGGATTAGGGTTACGGGTTGGGCTTAGGTTTAGGGTTAGAGTTTACTGCTAGGGTTAGGGATAGGGTTCAGGGTTAGCTTTTGGGGTTCTGGTTAGGGTTAGGTGTTAGGTTAGTGTCAGGGTTAAGTCTAGTCGTGAGGGTAAGGTTTAGGGTTAGCTTTAAGAGCTAGGGTTAGGTTTAATGGTTAGGATTAGGATTAGGGTTAAGGGTTAGGGTAAGGCTTAGGGGTTAGTGTGAAGGGTTAGGGTCAAGGGATAGGGTTTTTGTTAGGCATAGCGTTGGGGTTAGAAGTAAGGGTTACTGTCAGTGTTAGGGTTGTAGGTAGGGTTACGGTTAGGGTTAGCGGTTTAGAATTAGGGTTAGGGATTAGGTGTCACAGTGATGACTAGGAGATAGGGTTAGAATTATGGGATAGGGGTTGTTCTCAGGAAATGGGTTATGCATTAACGTTAGGATAAGAGGTTAAAGTTAGGCGCACGGTGAGGTTTACGTGTTAAGGGGAGAAATAGGAACAGGGTTGGGTGTTATGTTCAGGGTTAGGGTTATCTGTTAAAGGTATTGTTTATGCTTAGCGCACGGGCCCTGTCTGCATTAGGCGGGCGGGGGGAGTTTAGGGGGCTGGGATTGTACCCGGGAACCCACTCTATCATACTCTGGGTATGGGCCCGTGGGTTTCATGCAGGACACAGTGGTAGAGCCTCCTTTCACGCATGGCATGGGAGGATTGCAGGCTTTCTAAACTCTAAGAAAGCAAGAAGTCTGAGAATTAGATTTAGGGTTAGGATTCTGGTTAGGGTTAAGGATGAAGTTTAGTGTTAGGGTGAGGGCTTAGGGTTAGGGATTAGGGTTAGGGTTAAAGGTTACTCTTAGGTTTAACGGTTACACTTTGGTTTAGGGTTGAGGTTTACTGTTAGGGTTAAGATGAGGGGTTAGGGTTTGGTACAGGGTTAGGGTTAAGTGTTAGGTTTAGGGTTGAAGATTAGGATTAGGGTTAGGATTAAAGGTTAGCATGAGAGTTAACGCTTAGGGTTAATGTTAAGAGTTAGGGTTTACGGTTAGGGTTAGGGTTAGTTTTAGGGTTAGAGTTATGTGCTATGGTTTGTGTTAGAGGTTAGGGTTAGGTTTACTGGTCATGGTTAGGGTTACTTTTGGGGGTAGCATTAGGGTTAGGGTTAGGGTTAAGGGATAGGATTAGGGATAAGTGTTGGGCTTAGGGTTAGGGTTTAGTGTTAGGGTTAGCATTAAGGATTAGGGTTAGGATCAGGGTTAAATGCTTGGGTGCGGGTAATGGTTAGGGTCAGGGTTAAGGTTCACGGATAGGGTTAGTGTTAAGGGTTACGGGTAGGTTTAGGGTTCAGGGTTAGAGTTAGGGTTAGGGTTATGGTTAGGGGTTAGGGTTAGGGTCAGGGTCAGGGTCAGGGGTTAGGGGTTAGGGTTAGGGTTAGGGGTTAGGGTTATCCTTAGGGTTACGGGATTAAGGTTAGGGATGGGGTTGGGTTTAGGGTTAGGGGTTAGGGTTACGGTTAGGGGTTAGGGTTAGGGTTAGGGTTAGGGTTGGGTTAGGGTTGGGTTAGGGTTAGGGTTGGGTTAGGGTTAGGGTTGGGTTAGGGTGAGGGTTAGGGTTGGGTTAGGGTTAGGGTTAGGGTAGGGGTAGGGGTAGGAGTAGGGTTAGGGGTTAGGGTTAGGGTTAGGGGTTAGGCTCAGGGTCAGGGTCAGCGTCAGGGTGAGGGGTTAGGGGTAGGGTTAGGGTTGGGGTTGTGGTCGGGGTTAGGGTTAGGGTTAGGGGTTAGGGTTAGGGTTAGGGGTTAGTGTTAGGGGTTAGGGGTTAGGGTTAGGGGTTAGGGTTAGGGTTAGGGGTTAGGGTTAGGGGATAGGGTTAGGGTTAGTTTTAGGGGTAGGGTTAGGTGTTAGGGGTAGCGTTAGGGGTTAGGGTAAGGGTTAGGGGTAGGGGTAGGGGTAGGGTTAGGGGTTAGGGTTAGGGGTAGGGGTAGGGGTAGGGGTTAGGGTTAGGGTCAGGGGTTATGGTTAGGGTTAGGGTTAGGGGTTACGGTTAGGGCTTAGGGTTAGCGGTTAGGGTTATGGTTAGGTTTAGGGTTGGGTTAGGGTTGGGGTTGAGATTGGGGTTGGGGTTGGGGTTAGGGTTAGGGGTTAGGGTTAGGGGTTAGGGTTAGGGTTAGGGGTAGGGTAGGGTAGGATAGGGTTAGGGGTTAGGGTTAGGGGTTAGGGTTAGGGTTGGGTTAGGGTTAGGTTTAGGGTTAGGGGTTAGGGCTAGGGATAGGGCTAGGGCTAGGGCTAGCGGTTAGGTTTAGTGTTAGGGGTTAGGGTTATGGTTAGTGGTTAGGGTTAGGGCTAGGGCTAGGGCTAGGGTTAGGGTCAGGGTCAGGGTCAGGGGTCAGGGTCAGGGTCAGCGGTTAGGGTTGGGGTTAGGGTTAGAGTTAGGGGTTAGGGTTAGGGTTAGGGGTTAGGGTTAGGGTTAGGGATTAGGGTTAGGGTTGGGGTTAGGTGTTAGGATTAGTGTTTAGGGTTAGGGTTAGGGGTTAGGGTTAGGGTTAGGGGTTGGGGTTAGGGTTAGGGATTAGCGTTAGGGTCAGGGTCAGGGTCAGGGGTTAGGGGTTAGGGTTAGGGTTAGGGGTTAGGGTTAGCCTTAGGGTTACGGGGTTACGGTTAGGGTTGGGGTCGGGTTTAGGGTTAGGGGTTAGGGTTAGGGTTAGGGTTTAGGGTTAGGCTTAGGGTTAGGGTTAGTTTTAGGGTTAGAGTTATGTGCTATGGTTTGTGTTAGAGGTTAGGGTTAGGTTTATTGGTCACGGTGAGGGTTAGGTTTAGGGGTTAGCATTACGATTAGGGTAAAGGGATAGGATTAGGGTTAAGTGTTGGGCTTAGGGTTAGGGTTTAGTGTTAGGGTTATCATTAAGGATTAGGGGTAGGTTCAGGGTTAAATGCTTGGGTGCGGGTAATGGTTAGGGACAGAGTTAAGGTTCACGGATAGGGTTAGTGTTAAGGGTTACAGGTAGGTTTAGGGTTCTGGGTTAGAGTTAGCATTAGGGCTTAAGGTTAGGATTAGGCGGTAGGTTAGATTTAGGGTTAGATCTAGGCGTTCGGGTAAGGGCTAGCGTTAGGGTTAAGAGATAGGGTTAGGTTTAATGCTTAGGATTAGGGTTAGGTTTTAGTGTTAAGGTTAGCATTAAGGATTAGGGTTAGGGTCAGGGTTAAATGCTTTGGTGCGGGTAATGGTTAGGGTCAGGGTTAAGGTTCAAGCATAGGGTTAGTGTTAAGGGTTACGGGTAGGTTTAGGGTTCTGGGTTAGAGTTAGCATTAGGGCTTTAGGTTAGGATTAGGTGGTAGGTTAGATTTAGGGTTAGATCTACGCGTTAGGGTAAGGGCTAGCGTTAGGGTTAAGAGATAGGGTTAGGTTTAATGCTTAGGATTAGGGTTAGGGTTTGGGGTTAAAGTAAGTGTTAGGGCTTAGGTTTAAGGATCAAAGGTTAGGGTTATTTTTAGCTGTAGTGTTAGGGTTAGGGATAAGGGATCCCATTAGCATTAACGGTCTTCCTTACTGTAGGGTTAAGGGTTAGGCTTAGAGTTAAAGGTTAAGGTTAGGGTCAGTGTTAAGATTTAGGGTGAGGGTTAATGGTTAGGGTAAAGGTTAAGCGTTAGGGTTAGGGATTAGTGATTAGGGTTTTTGGTTAGTGTTAGGGTTAGCGGTTAGGAGTTAGTGTTTTATGAAGGGGTATGGTTAGAATTAGGATTGGGGTTAGAGTTAGGGTGAGGTATAGGGGTTAGGTTTAGGGGTTAGTTTTAGGGTAAAAGGATAGGATTAGGGTTACGGTGTGGGCTTAGGTTTAAAGTTAAAGTTTACTGCTAGGGTTAGGGATAGGGTTCAAGGTTAGCTTTAGGGGTTCTGGTTAGGGTTAGGTGTTAGGTTAGTGTCAGGGTTAGGTCTAGTCGTGAGGGTAAGGTTTAGGGTTAGCTTTAAGAGCTAGGGTTAGGTTTAATGGTTAGGATTAGGATTAGGGTTAAGGGTTAGGGTAAGGCTTAGGGGTTAGGGTGAAGGGTCAGGGTCAAGGGTTAGGGTTTTTGTTAGGCATAGCGTTGGGGTTAGAAGTAAGGGTTACTGTCAGTGTTAGGGTTTTCGGTAGGGTTACGGTTAGGATTAGCGGTTTAGAATTAGGGATAGGGATTAGGTGTCACAGTGATGAGTAGGAGATAGGGTTAGAATTATGGGATAGGGGTTGTTCTCAGGAAATGGGTTATGCATTAACGTTAGGATAAGAGGTTAAAGTTAGGCGCACGGTGAGGTTTACGTGTTAAGGGGAGAAATAGGAACAGGGTTGGGTGTTATGTTCAAGGTTAGGGTTATCTGTTAGAGGTATTGTTTATGCTTAGCGCACGGGCCCTGTCTGCATTAGGCGGGCGGGGGGAGTTTAGGGGGCTGGGATTGTACCCGGGAACCCACTCTATCATACTCTGGGTATGGGCCCGTGGGTTTCATGAAGGACACAGTGGTAGAGCCTCCTTTCACGCATGGCATGGGAGGATGGCAGTCTTCCTAAACTCTAAGAAAGCAAGAAGTCTGAGAATTAGATTTAGGGTTAGGATTCTGGTTAGGGTTAAGGATGAAGTTTAGTGTTAGGGTGAGGGCTTAGGGTTAGGGATTAGGGTTAGGGTTAAAGGTTACTCTTAGGTTTAACGGTTACACTTTGGTTTAGGGTTGAGGTTTACGGTTAGGGTTAAGATGAGCGGTTAGGGTTTGGTACAGGGTTAGGGTTAAGTGTTAGGTTTAGGGTTGAAGATTAGCATTAGGGTTAGGATTAAAGTTTAGCGTGAGAGTCAACGCTTAGGGTTAAGGTTAAGAGTTAGGGTTTAGGGTTAGGGTTAGGGTTAGGGTTAGTTTTAGGGTTAGAGTTATGTGCTATGGTTTGTGTTAGAGGTTAGGGTTAGGTTTACTGGTCACGGTTAGGGTTACGTTTAGGGGTTAGCATTAGGGTTATGGTTAGGGTTAGGGTTAAGGGATAGGATTAGGGTTAAGTGTTGGGCTTAGGGTGAGGGTTTAGTGTTAAGGTTAGCATTAAGGAGTACGGTTAGGGTCAGGGTTAAATGCTTGGGTGCGGGTAATTGTTAGGGTCAGGGTTAAGGTTCACGGATAGGGTTAGTGTTAAGGGTTACTGGTAGGTTTAGGGTTCAGGGTTAGAGTTAGCATTAGGGCTTAAGGTTAGGATTACGCGGTAGGTTAGATTTAGGGTTAGATCTAGGCGTTAGGGTAAGGGCTACCGTTAGGGTTAAGAGATAGGTTTAGGTTTAATGCTTAGGATTAGGGTTAGGGTTTGGGGTTAAAGTAAGTGTTAGGGGTTAGGTTTAAGGATCAAAGGTTAGGGTTATTTTTAGCTGTAGTGTTAGGGTTAGGGAAAAGGGATCCCATTAGCATTAAGGGTCTTCCTTACTGTAGGGTTAAGGGTTAGGCTTAGAGTTAAAGGTTAAGGTTAGGGTCAGTGTTAAGATTTAGCATGACGTTTAACGGTTAGGGTAAAGGTTAAGCGTTAGGGTTAGGGATTAGTGATTAGGAATTTTGGTTAGTGTTAGGGTTAGCGGTTAGGAGTTAGTGTTTTATGAAGGGGTATGGTTAGAATTAGGATTGGGGTTAGAGTTAGGGTGAGGTATATGGGTTAGGTTAGGTGTTAGTTTTAGGGTAAAAGGATAGAATTAGGGTTACGGGTTGGGCTAAGGTTTAGGGTTAAAGTTTACAGCTAGGGTTAGGGATAGGGTTCAGGGTTAGCTTTAGGGGTTCTGGTTAGGTTTAGGTGTTAGTTTAGTGTCAGGGTTAGGTCTAGTCGTGAGGGTAAGGTTTAGGGTTAGCTTTAAGAGCTAGGGTTAGGTTTAATGGTTAGGATTAGGATTAGGGTTAAGGGTTAGGGTAAGGCTTAGGGGTTATGGGGAAGGGTTAGGTTTTTGGTAGGCATAGCGTTGGGGTTAGAAGTAAGGATTACTGTCAGTGTTAGGGTTGTCGGTAGGGTTACGGTTAGGATTAGCGGTTTAGAATTAGGGTTAGGGTTTAGGTGTCACAGTGATGACTAGGAGATAGGGTTAGAATTATGGGATAGGGGTTGTTCTCAGGAAATGGGTTATGCATTAACGTTAGGATAAGAGGTTAAAGTTAGGTGCACGGTGAGGTTTACGTGTTAAGGGGAGAAATAGGAACAGGGTTGGGTGTTATGTTCAGGGTTAGGGTTATCTGTTAAAGGTATTGTTTATGCTTAGCGCACGGGCCCTGTCTGCATTAGGCGGGCGGGGGGAGTTTAGGGGGCTGGGATTGTACCCGGGAACCCACTCTATCATACTCTGGGTATGGGCCCGTGGGTTTCATGCAGGACACAGTGGTAGAGCCTCCTTTCACGCATGGCATGGGAGGATTGTAGGCTTTCTAAACTCTAAGAAAGCAAGAAGTCTGAGAATTAGATTTAGGGTTAGGATTCTGGTTAGGGTTAAGGATGAAGTTTAGTGTTAGGGTGAGGGCTTAGGTTTAGGGATTAGGGTTAGGGTTAAAGGTTACTCTTAGGTTTAACGGTTACACTTTGGTTTAGGGTTGAGGTTCATGGTTAGGGTTAAGATGAGGGGTTAGGGTTTGGTACAGGGTAAGGGTTAAGGGTTAGGTTTAGGGTTGAAGATTAGGATTCGGGTTAGGATTAAAGGTTAGCGTGAGAGTTAACGCTTAGGGTTAAGGTTAAGAGTTAGGGTTTAGGGTTAGCGTTAGGGTTAGTTTTAGGGTTAGAGTTATGTGCTATGGTTTGTGTTAGGGGTTAGGGTTAGGTTTACTGGTCATGGTTAGGGTTACGTTTAGGGGTTAGCATTGGTTTCAAGGTTAGGGTGAAGGGATAGGATTAGGGTTAAGTGTTGGGCTTAGTGTTAGGGCTTAGTGTTAGGGTTATCATTAAGGAATAGGTTAAGGTTAAGGTCAGTGTTAAGATTTAGGGTGAGGGTTAACGGTTAGGGTAAAGGTTAAGCGTTAGGGTTAGGGATTAGTGATTAGTGTTTTTGGTTAGTGTTAGGGTTAGCGGTTAGGAGTTAGTGTTTTATGAAGGGGTATGGTTAGAATTAGGATTGGGGTTAGAGTTAGGGTGAGGTATAGGGGTTAGGTTTAGGGGTTAGTTTTAGGGTAAAAGGATAGGATTAGGGTTACGGGTTGGGCTTAGGTTTAGGGTTAAAGTTTACTGCTAGGGTTAGGGATAGGGTTCAGGGTTAGCTTTAGGGGTTCTGGTTAGGGTTAGGTGTTAGGTTAGTGTCAGGGTTAGGTCTACTCATGAGGGTAAGGTTTAGGCTTAGCTTTAAGAGCTAGGGTTAGGTTTAATGGTTAGGATTAGGATTAGGGTTAAGGGTTAGGGTAAGGCTTAGGGGTTAGGGTGAAGGGTTAGGTCAAGGGTTAGGGTTTTTGTTAGGCATAGCGTTGGGGTTAGAAGTAAGGGTTACTGTCAGTGTTAGGGTTGTAGGTAGGGTTACGGTTAGGGTTAGCGGATTAGAATTAGGGTTAGGGATTAGGTGTCACAGTGATGAGTAGGAGATAGGGTTAGAATTATGGGATGGGGTTGTTCTCAGGAAATGGGTTATGCATTAACGTTAGGATAAGAGGTTAAAGTTAGGCGCTCGGTGAGGTTTACGTGTTAAGGGGAGAAATAGGAACAGGGTTGGGTGTTATGTTCAGGGTGAGGGTTATCTGTTAAAGGTATTGTTTATGCTTAGCGCAAGGGCCCTGTCTGCATTAGGCGGGCGGGGGGAGTTTAGGGGGCTGGGATTGTACCCGGGAACCCACTCTATCATACTCTAGGTATGGGCCCGTCGGTTTAAAGCGGGACACAGTGGTAGAGCCTCCTTTCACGCATGGCATGGGAGGATTGCAGGCTTTCTAAACTCTAAGAAAGCAAGAAGTCTGAGAATTAGATTTAGGGTTAGGATTATGGTTAGGGTTAAGGATGCAGTTTAGTGTTAGGGTCAGGGCTTAGGGTTAGGGAATAGTGTTAGGGTTAAAGGTTACTCTTAGGTTTAACGGTTACACTTTGGTTTAGG
This sequence comes from Eulemur rufifrons, assembly GCF_041146395.1. Taxonomy (NCBI): domain Eukaryota; kingdom Metazoa; phylum Chordata; class Mammalia; order Primates; family Lemuridae; genus Eulemur; species Eulemur rufifrons. The sequence goes on along the minus strand of NW_027182826.1, from coordinate 283,838 downwards.
GTTGAGGTTTACGGTTAGGGCTAAGATGAGGGGTTAGGGTTTGGTATAGGGTTAGGGTTAAGTGTTAGGTTTAGGGTTGATGATTAGGATTAGGGTTAGGATTTAAGGTTAGCGTGAGAGTAAACGCTTAGTGTTAAGGTTATGAGTTAGGGTTTAGGGTTAGTGTTAGGGTTAGTTTTAGGGTTAGAGTTAGGTGCTATGGTTTGTGTTAGAGGTTAGGGTTAGGTTTACTTGTCATGGTTAGGGTTACGTTTAGGGGTTAGCATTAGGGTTAGGGTTAGGGTTAAGGGATAGGATTAGGGTTAAGTGTTGGGCTTAGAGTTAGCGTTTAGTGTTAAAGTTAGCATTAAGCATTAGGGTTAGGGTCAGGGTTAAATGCTTGGGTGCGGGTAATGGTTAGGGTCAGGGTTTAGGTTCACGGATAGGGTTAGTGTTAAGGGTTACGGGTAGGTTTAGGGTTCAGGGTTAGTGTTAGCATTAGGGCTTAAGGTTAGGATTAGGCGGTAGGTTAGATTTAGGGTTAGATCTAGGCGTTAGGGTAAGGGCTAGCGTTAGGGTTAAGAGATAGGTTTAGGTTTAATGCTTAGGATTAGGGTTAGGGTTTGGGGTTAAAGTAAGTGTTAGGGGTTAGGTTTAAGGATCCAAGGTTAGGGTTATTTTTAGCTGTAGTGTTAGGGTTAGGGATAAGGGATCCCATTAGCATTAAGGGTCTTCCTTACTGTAGGGTTAAGGGTTAGGCTTAGAGTTAAAGGTTAAGGTTAGGGTCAGTGTTAAGATTTAGGGTGAGCGTTAACGGTTAGGGTAAAGGTTAAGCGTTAGGGTTAGGGATTAGTGATTAGGGTTTTTGGTTAGTGTTAGGGTTAGTGGTTAGGAGTTAGTGTTTTATGAAGGGATATGGTTAGAATTAGGATTGGGGTTAGAGTTAGGGTGAGGTATAGGCGTTAGGTTTAGGGGTTAGTTTTAGGATAAAAGGATAGGATTTGGGTTACGGGTTGGGCTTAGGTTTAGGGTTAAAGTTTACTGCTAGGGTTAGGGATAGGGTTCAGGGTTAGCTTTAGGGGTTCTGGTTAGGGTTAGGTGTAAGGTTAGTGTCAGGGTTAGGTCTAGTCGTGAGGGTAAGGTTTAGGGTTAGCTTTAAGAGCTAGGGTTAGGTTTAATGGTTAGGATTAGGATTAGGGTTAAGGGTTAGGGTAAGGCTTAGGGGTTAGGGTGAAGGGTTAGGATCAAGGGTTAGGGTTTTTGTTAGGCATAGCGCTGGGGTTAGAAGTAAGGGTTACTGTCAGTGTTAGGGTTGTAGGTAGGGTAACGGTTAGGGTTAGCGGTTTCGTATTAGGGTTA
>NW_027182826.1:202500-207500 GCF_041146395.1 Eulemur rufifrons | reverse complement strand
AGGGGTTAGGGTTAGGTTTAGGGTTCGTTTTAGGGTTAGAGTTATGTGCTATGGTTTGTGTTAGAGGTTAGGGTTAGGTTTACTGGCACGGTGAGGTTTACGTTTAGGGGTCAGCATTAGGGTTAGGGTTAAGGGATAGGATTAGGGTTAAGTGTTGGGAGTAGGGTGAGGGTTTAGTGTTAGGGTTATCATTAAGGATTAGGGGTAGGGTCAGGGTTAAATGCTTGGGTGCGGGTAATGGTTAGGGTCAGGGTTAAGGTTCACGGATAGGGTTAGTGTTAAGGGTTACGGGTAGGTTTAGGGTTCAGGGTTAGAGTTAGCATTAGGGCTTAAGGTTAGGATTAGGCGGTAGGTTCGATTTAGGGTTAGATCTAGGCATTAGGGTAAGGGCTAGCGTTCGGGTTAAGAGATAGGGTTAGGTTTAATGCTTAGGATTAGGGTTAGGGTTTGGGGTTAAAGTAAGTGTTAGGGGTTAGCTTTCAGGATCCAAAGTTAGGGTTATTTTTAGCTGTAGTGTTAGGGTTAGGGATAAGGGATCCCATTAGCATTAAGGGTCTTCCTTACTGTAGGGTTAAGGGTTAGGCTTAGAGTTAAAGGTTAAAGTTAGGGTCAGTGTTAAGATTTAGGGTGAGGGTTAACGGTTAGGGTAAAGGTTAAGCGTTAGGGTTAGGGATTAGTGATTAGGGTTTTTGGTTAGTGTTAGGGTTAGCGGTTAGGAGTTAGTGTTTTATGAAGGGGTATGGTTAGAATTAGGATTGGGGTTAGAGTTAGGGTGAGGTATAGGGGTTAGGTTTAGGGTAAAAGGATAGGATTAGGGTTACGGGTTGGGCTTAGGTTTAGGGTTAAAGTTTACTGCTAGGGTTAGGGATAGGGTTCAGGGTTAGCTTTAGGGGTCTGGTTAGGGTCAGGTGTTAGGTTAGTGTCAGGATTAGGTCTAGTCGTGAGGGTAAGGTTTAGGGTTAGCTTTAAGAGCTAGGGTTAGGTTTAATGGTTAGGATTAGGATTAGGGTTAAGGGTTAGGGCAAGGCTTAGGGGTTAGGGTGAAGGGTTAGGGTCAAGGGTTAGGGTTTTTGTTAGGCATAGCGTTGGGGTTAGAAGTAAGGGTTACTGTCAGTGTTAGGGTTGTAGGTAGGGTTACGGTTAGGGTTAGCGGTTTAGAATTAGGGTTAGGGATTAGGTGTCACAGTGATGACTAGGAGATAGGGTTAGAATTATGGGATAGGGGTTGTTCTCAGGAAATGGGTTATGCATTAACGTTAGGATAAGAGGTTAAAGTTAGGCGCACGGTGAGGTTTACGTGTTAAGGGGAGAAATAGGAACAGGGTTGGGTGTTATGTTCAGGGTTAGGGTTATCTGTTAAAGGTATTGTTTATGCTTAGCGCACGGGCCCTGTCTGCATTAGGCGGGCGGGGGGAGTTTAGGGGGCTGGGATTGTACCCGGGATCCCACTCTATCATACTCTGGGTATGGGCCCGTGGGTTTCATGCAGGACGCAGTGGTAGAGCCTCCTTTCACGCATGGCATGGGAGGATTGCAGGCTTTCTAAACTCTAAGAAAGCAAGAAGTCTGAGAATTAGATTTAGGGTTAGGATTATGGTTAGGGTTAAGGATGAAGTTTAGTGTTAGGGTGAGGGCTTAGGGTTAGGGATTAGGGTTAGGGTTAAAGGTTACCCTTAGGTTTAACGGTTACACTTTGGTTTAGGGTTGAGGTTTACGGTTAGGGTTAAGATGTGGGGTTATGGTTTGGTACAGGGTTAGGGTTATGTGTTAGGTTTAGGGTTGAAGATTAGGATTAGGGTTAGGATTAAAGGTTAGCGTGAGAGTTAACGCTTAGGGTTAAGGTTAAGAGTTAGGGTTTAGGGTTAGGTTTAAGGTTAGGGTTAGTTTTAGGGTTAGAGTTATGTGCTATGATTTGAGTTAGAGGTTACGGTTAGGTTTACTGGTCACGGTTAGGGTTACGTTTAGGGGTTAGCATTAGGGTTAGGGTTAAGGGATAGGATTAGGGTTAAGTGTTGGGCTTAGAGTTAGGGTTTAGTGTTAAGGTTAGCATTAAGGATTAGGGTTAGGGTCATGGTTAAATGCTTGGATGCGGGTAATGGTTAGGGTCAGGGTTTAGGTTCACGGATAGGGTTAGTGTTAAGGGTTACGGGTAGGTTTAGTGTTCAGGGTTAGTGTTAGGATTAGTGCTTAAGGTTAGGATTAGGCGGAAGGTTAGATTTAGGGTTAGATCTAGGCGTTAGGGTAAGGGCTAGCGTTAGGCTTAAGAGATAGGGTTAGGTTTAATGCTTAGGATTAGGGTTAGGGTTTGGGGTTAAAGTAAGTGTTAGGGGTTAGGTTTAAGGATCCAAGGTTAGGGTTATTTTTAGCTGTAGTGTTAGGGTTAGGAATAAGGGATCCCATTAGCATTAAGGGTCTTCCTTACTGTGGGGTTAAGGGTTAGGCTTAGAGTTAAAGGTTAAGGTTAGGGTCAGGGTTAAGATTTAGGGTGAGGGTTAACGGTTAGGGTAAAGGTTAAGCGTTAGGGTTAGGGATTAGTGATTAGGGTTTTTGGTTAGTGTTAGGGTTAGCGGTTTGGAGTTAATGTTTTATGAAGGGGTATGGTTAGAATTAGGATTGGGGTTAGAGTTAGGGTGAGGTATAGGGGTTAGGTTTAGGGGTTAGTTTTAGGGTAAAAGGATAGGATTAGGGTTACGGGTTGGGCTTAGGTTAAGGTTTAAAATTTACTGCTAGGTTTAGGGATAGGGTTCAGGGTTAGCTTTAGGGGTTCTGGTTAGGGTTAGGTGTTAGGTTAGTGTCACGGTTAGGTCTAGTCGTGAGGGTAAGGTTTAGGGTTAGCTTTAAGAGCTAGGGTTAGGTTTAATGGTTAGGTTTAGGATTAGGGTTAAGTGTTAGGGTAAGGCTTATGGGTTAGGGTGAAGGGTTAGGGTCAAGGGTTAGGGTTTTTGTTAGGCATAGCGTTGGGGTTAGAAGTAAGGGTTACTGTCAGTGTTAGGGTTGTAGGTAGGGTTACGGTTAGGGTTAGCGGTTTAGAATTAGGGTTAGGGATTAGGTGTCACAGTGATGACTAGGAGATAGGGTTAGAATTATGGGATAGGGGTTGTTCTCAGGAAATGGGTTATGCATTAACGTTAGGATAAGAGGTTAAGTTAGGCGCACGGTGAGGTTTACGTGTTAAGGGGAGAAATAGGAACAGGGTTGGGTGTTATGTTCAGGGTTAGGGTTATCTGTTAAAGGTATTGTTTATGCTTAGCGCACGGGCCCTGTCTGCATTAGGCGGGCGGGGGGAGTTTAGGGGGCTGGGATTGTACCCGGGAACCCACTCTATCATACTCTGGGTATGGGCCCGTGGGTTTCATGCAGGACACAGTGGTAGAGCCTCCTTTCACGCATGGCATGGGAGGATTGCAGGCTTTCTAAACTCTAAGAAAGCAAGAAGTCTGAGAATTAGATTTAGGGTTAGGATTCTGGTTAGGGTTAAGGATGAAGTTTAGTGTTAGGGTGAGGGCTTAGGGTTAGGGATTAGGGTTAGGGTTAAAGGTTACTCTTAGGTTTAACGGTTACACTTTGGTTTAGGGTTGAGGTTTACAGTTAGGGTTAAGATGAGGGGTTAGGGTTTGGTACAGGGTTAGGGTTAAGTGTTAGGCTTAGGGTTGAAGATTAGGATTAGGGTTAGGATTAAAGGTTAGCGTGAGAGTTAACGCTTAATGTTAAGGTTAAGAGTTAGGGTTTATGGTTAGGGTTAGGGTTAGGGTTAGTTTTAGGGTTAGAGTTATGTGCTATGGTTTGTGTTAGAGGTTAGGGTTAGGTTTATTGGTCACGGTTAGGGTTACGTTTAGGGGATAGCATTAGGGTTACGGTTAGGGTTAAGGGATAGGATTAGGGATAAGTGTTGGGCTTAGGGTTAGGTTTTAGTGTTAGGGTTATCATTAAGGGTTAGGGTTAGGGTCATGGTTAAATGCTTGGGTGCGGGTAATGGTTAGGGTCAGGGTTAAGGTTCACGGATAGGGTTAGTGTTAAGTGTTATGGGTAGGTTTAGGGTTCAGGGTTAGATTTAGCATTAGTGCTTAAGGTTAGGATTAGGCGGTAGGTTCGATTTAGGGTTAGATCTAGGCGTTAGGGTAAGGGCTAGCGTTAGGGTTAAGAGATAGGGTTAGTTTTAATGCTTAGGATTAGGGTTAGGGTTAGGGGTTAAGGTAAGTGTTAGGGGTTAGGTTTAAGGATCCAAGGTTAGGGTTATTTTTAGCTGTAGTGTTAGGGTTAGGGATAAGGGATCCCATTAGCATTAAGGGTCTTCCTTATTGTAGGGTTAAGGGTTAGGCTTAGAGTTAAAGATTAAGGTTAGGGTCAGTGTTAAGATTTAGGGTGAGGGTTAACGGTTAGGGTAAAGGTTAAGCATTAGGGTTAGGGATTAGTGATTAGGGTTTTTGGTTAGTGTTAGGGTTAGCGGTTAGGAGTTAGTGTTTTATGAAGGGGTATGGTTAGAATTAGGATTGGGGTTAGAGTTAGGGTGAGGTAGAGCGGTTAGGTTTAGGGGTTAGTTTTAGGGTAAAAGGATAGGATTAGGGTTACGGGTTGGGCTTAGGTTTAGGGTTAAAGTTTACTGCTAGGGTTAGGGATAGGGTTCAGGGTTAGCTTTAGGGGTTCTGGTTAGGGTTAGGTGTTAGGTTAGTGTCAGGGTTAGGTCTAGTCGTGAGGGTAAGGTTTAGGGTTAGCTTTAAGAGCTAGGGTTAGGTTTAATGGTTAGGATTAGGATTAGGGTTAAGGGTTACTGTAAGGCTTAGGGGTTAGGGTGAAGGGTTAGGGTCAAGGGTTAGGGTTTTTGTTAGGCATAGCGTTGGGGTTAGAAGTAAGGGTTACTGTCAGTGTTAGGGTTGTAGGTAGGGTTACTGTTAGGGTTAGCGGTTTAGAATTACGGTTAGGGATTAGGTGTCACAGTGATGACTAGGAGATAGGGTTAGAATTATGGGATAGGGGTTGTTCTCAGGAAATGGGTTATGCAT
>NW_027182826.1:145000-187500 GCF_041146395.1 Eulemur rufifrons | reverse complement strand
AGGAATAGGGTTAGGGTTAAGGGTTAGGTTTATGGTTCAGGTTTAAGGTTAGGATTAGGGGTTAGGGTTAGTGTTAACTGTAGGTCAGTGTTGGGGTTAGATCTCTAGGCATTAGCGTATAGGTTAGGGTTAGGGTTAAGTAGGGTTATGTTTAATGGTTAGGATTGGGATTAGCGTTAAGGGTTAGGGTTAAGCTTTAGGGGTTATGACTAAGGATCAATGGTTAGGGTTATTTTTAGGCGTAGGGTTAGGGTAAGGGTTTTAGGGTTAGTGTTAGTGTTGTCGGTAGGGTTAAGGTTAGGGTTGGCGTTTCAGAATTAGGGATTAGGTGTTATGGTTATGGCTAGGAGTTAGGGTTAGAATTACGGTATAGGGCTTGTTCTCAGGGTGTCATGCATTATCGTTAAGATAAGGGGTTAAGTTAGGGTTAGGGTGAGGTTTACGTGTTAAGGTGAGCAATAGGATTAGGGTTAGGTGTTATGTTCTGGGTTAAGGTTATGGGTGTGGGGTAGGGTTTATGCTTAGGGCACGGGCCCTGTATGCACTAGGAGGCGAAGTTAGGGGTCTGTGATGGTCACTGGGAGCCCACTCTATCGTACGCAGTGTATGGGCCTCTGGGTTTCATGCAGGACACTGTGGCAGAGCGGGCTTTCATGCATGGCTTAGTAGGATTGTAGGCTTTCAAAACTCTGAGAAAGCAAGTCTGAGAATTAGATTTAGGGTTAGGATTACGGTACGGTTTAGGGATGAAGATTAGCGATAGGGTGAGGGCTTAGGGTTAGGGGTTAGGGTTAGGGTTAGGGTTGTTGGTAGGGTGAAGGTTAGGGTTGGCATTTTAGAATTAGGGATGAGGTGTTACGGTTATGGCTAGGGGTTAGGATTAGAATTATGGGATAGGGCTTCTTCTCAGGGTGTTATGCATTAAGGTTAAGATAAGGGGATAAGTTAGGGTTACGGGGAGGTTTATGTTTTAAGGTGAGCAATAGGATCAGGGTCAGGTGCTATGTTCAGGGTGAGAGTTACCTGTTAGGGGTAGTGTTTATACTTAGCGTACAGGCCCTGTCTGCACTGGGCGGGGGGCTGGGGTTAGGGGGATGGGATTGTCCCCGGGAACCCACTCTATCATACGCTAGGTATGGGCTCCTGGTTTCATGCAAGAGAGAGCTGCAGAGCCCCCTTTTACTCATGGCATGGGAGGATTTTAGGCTTTCTAAACTCTAAGAAAGCAAGAAGTCCGAGAATTAGATTTAGGGGTAGGATTATGATAATGTTTAGGGTTAGGGTTAGTGTTAAGGTGGGGTCTTAGGGTTAGGGGTTAGGGTTAGAGGTTAGTGTTAGGTGTAACAGTTACAGTTAGGTTTATGGTTAAGTTTCAGGGTTAGGGTTAAGGTTTGGGTTTAGCGTTTGGCACAGGGTTAGGCTTCAGTGTTAGCTTTATGGTTAAAGATTAGGATTAGGGTTAGTGTGAGGGTTAATGGTAAGGGTCAAGATTAAGGGTTAGGGTTGGGGTTAGGGTTAGGTTTAGGGTTAGGGCTTAGGGTTAGGGGATAGGATTAGGGTTAAGTGTTGGGCTTATGGTTAGGGTTAAAGTTTAGTGTTAGGGTTAATGTTTAGTGTTATGGTCCAGTTTAAGTGTTAGGGTGAGGGTTAACAGTTAGGATTAGGCTTAGGGGTTAGGGATATAGTGAAGGTTCAGTGTTAGGGTTAGGTTTAGGGTTCAGGGTTAGGGTTAGCTTTAGGGGTTATGGTTAGGGTTAGGTGTTAGGTTAGTGTCAGGGTTAGGTCTAGTCGTGAGGGTAAGGTTTAGGGTTAGCTTTAACAGCTAGGGTTAGGTTTAATGATTAGGATTAGGATTACGGTTATAGGTTAGGGTAATGCTCAGGGGTTAGGGTGAAGGGTGAAGGGTTAGGGCTTTTGTTAGGCATAGCGTTGGGGTTAGAACTAAGAGTTCCTGTCAGTGTTAGGGTTGTAGGCAGCGTTACGGTTAGGCTTAGCGGTGGAGAATTAGGGTTAGGGATTAGGTGTTACAGTTATGACTAGGAGATAGGGTTAGAATTATGGGATAGGGGATGTTCTCAGGGAATGGGTTATGCATTAACGTTACGTTAAGAGGTTAAAGTTAGGCTCACGGTGAGGTTTACGTGTTAAGGGGAGAAATAGGAACAGGGTTAGGTGCCATGTTCAGGGTTAGGGTTATCTGTTAAAGGTATCATTTATGCTTAGCGCACGGGCCCTGTCGGCATTAGGCTGGGGGGAGGTTAGGGGGCTGGGATTGTCACCGGGAACCCACTGTATCGGACTCTGGGTATGGGCCCGTGGATTTCATGCAGGACACAGTGGTAGAGCCTCCTTTCACACATGGCACGGGAGGATTGCAGGCTTTCTAAACTCTAAGAAAGCAAGAAGTCTGAGAATTAGATTTAGGGTTAGGATTATGGTTAGGGTTCAGGATGAAGTGTAGTGTTATGGTGAGGGGATAGGGTTACAGATTAGTGTTAGGGTTTAAGGTTACTGTTAGGTTTAACGGTTACAGTTCGTTTTGGGGTTGAGGTTTGCGGATAGGGTTAAGATGAGGGGTCAGGGTTTGGTACAGGGTTAGGGTTGTGTTCGGTTTAGGGTTGAAGATTAGGATTAGGGTTAGGATTAAAGGTTAGCATGAGAGTTAACGGTTAAGATTAAGGTTAAGGGTTAGGGTTAGGTTTTAGGTTTAGGGTTAAGGGTTAGGGTTAGTTTTAGGGTTAGAGTTATGTGTTAGGGTTTGTGTTAGAGGTTAGGGTTAGGTTTACTGTTCGTGGTTAGAGTTACGTTTAGGGGTTAGCATTAGGGTTAGGGATTAGGTTTAGGGTAAGGGTTTAGAGTTAGTGTTGGGCTTTAGGCTCGGGGCTTAGGTTCAGGGTCAGCGGTTAGGGTTGGTGGTAGGGCTTAGATTTAGCGGTCAGTTTAAGGGCACAGGACCTGGTTAATCTACGGTGAGAGGGGTGTGGTCGGAGTCACCACAAAAGCACAACATCATTCCCTGGGCCTTGGGACAAAACCTACATGCAGGACTCAGGCAGAGCCTCATCTCACACATGGCATGGCTGTATTGTAGGCTTGCTTCACTCTGGGAATGGAAGTAGTGTGAGAATTAGGGTTAGGTTTGGGGTTAGGGGTTTCGAATTAGGGGTTAGGTTTCGAGTCAGGGTCAGGTGCTAGGGATTAGTGGTTAGGTTTAGAGTTAGTGTTAGGGGTTAGGTGTTAAGTCTGGGTTGGGGGCCAGGGTTAGGTTTAGGGTTGGGGTTAGCGTTAGGGTTAGGGGTTAGGGTTAAGGGATAGGGTTAGGGTTAAGGGTTAGGCTTAGGGTTAGGGTTCAGGGTTAGGGTTAAGGTTTAGGGTTAGAGTCAGGGTTAAGGGTTAGGGTGAGGCTTAACAGTTAGGGTTAGAGTTAGGGGGTTAGGAATAGGGTTAGGGTTAAGGGTTAGGTTTATGGTTCAGGTTTAAGGTTAGGATTAGGGGTTAGGGTTAGTGTTAACTGTAGGTCAGTGTTGGGGTTAGATCTCTAGGCATTAGCGTATAGGTTAGGGTTAGGGTTAAGTAGGGTTATGTTTAATGGTTAGGATTGGGATTAGCGTTAAGGGTTAGGGTTAAGCTTTAGGGGTTATGACTAAGGATCAATGGTTAGGGTTATTTTTAGGCGTAGGGTTAGGGTAAGGGTTTTAGGGTTAGTGTTAGTGTTGTCGGTAGGGTTAAGGTTAGGGTTGGCGTTTCAGAATTAGGGATTAGGTGTTATGGTTATGGCTAGGAATTAGGGTTAGAATTACGGTATAGGGCTTGTTCTCAGGGTGTCATGCATTATCGTTAAGATAAAGGGTTAAGTTAGGGTTAGGGTGAGGTTTACGTGTTAAGGTGAGCAGTAGGATCAGGGTTAGGTGTTATGTTCTGGGTTAGGGTTATGGGTGTGGGGTAGGGTTTATGCTTAGGGCACGGGCCCTGTATGCACTAGGAGGCGAAGTTAGGGGTCTGTGATGGTCGCTGGGAGCCCACTCTATCGTACGCAGTGTATGGGCCTCTGGGTTTCATGCAGGACACTGTGGCAGAGCGGGCTTTCATGCATGGCTTAGTAGGATTGTAGGCTTTCAAAACTCTGAGAAAGCAAGTCTGAGAATTAGATTTAGGGTTAGGATTACGGTACGGTTTAGGGATGAAGATTAGCGATAGGGTGAGGGCTTAGGGTTAGGGGTTAGGGTTAGGGTTAGGGTTGTTGGCAGGGTGAAGGTTAGGGTTGGCATTTTAGAATTAGGGATGAGGTGTTACGGTTATGGCTAGGGGTTAGGATTAGAATTATGGGATAGGGCTTCTTCTCAGGGTGTTATGCATTAAGGTTAAGATAAGGGGATAAGTTAGGGTTACGGGGAGGTTTATGTTTTAAGGTGAGCAATAGGATCAGGGTCAGGTGCTATGTTCAGGGTGAGGGTTATCTGTTAGGGGTAGTGTTTATACTTAGCGTACAGGCCCTGTCTGCACTGGGCGGGGGGCTGGGGTTAGGGGGATGGGATTGTCCCCGGGAACCCACTCTATCATACGCTAGGTATGGGCTCCTGGTTTCATGCAAGAGAGAGCTGCAGAGCCCCCTTTTACTCATGGCATGGGAGGATTTTAGGCTTTCTAAACTCTAAGAAAGCAAGAAGTCCGAGAATTAGATTTAGGGGTAGGATTATGATAATGTTTAGGGTTAGGGTTAGTGTTAAGGTGGGGTCTTAGGGTTAGGGGTTAGGGTTAGAGGTTAGTGTTAGGTGTAACAGTTACAGTTAGGTTTATGGTTAAGTTTCAGGGTTAGGGTTAAGGTTTGGGTTTAGCGTTTGGCACAGGGTTAGGCTTCAGTGTTAGCTTTATGGTTAAAGATTAGGATTAGGGTTAGTGTGAGGGTTAATGGTAAGGGTCAAGATTAAGGGTTAGGGTTGGGGTTAGGGTTAGGTTTAGGGTTAGGGCTTATGGTTCGGCTTAGGGTTAAGGGATAGGATTAGGGTTAAGTGTTGGGCTTATGGTTAGGGTTAAAGTTTAGTGTTAGTGTTAATGTTTAGTGTTATGGTCCAGTTTAAGTGTTTGGGTGAGGGTTAACAGTTAGGATTAGGCTTAGGGGTTAGGGATATACTGAAGTTTCAGTGTTAGGGTTAGGTTTAGGGTTCAGGGTTAGGGTTAGCTTTAGGGGTTATGGTTAGGGTTAGGTGTTAGGTTAGTGTCAGGGTTAGGTCTAGTCGTGAGGGTAAGGTTTAGGGTTAGCTTTAAGAGCTAGGGTTAGGTTTAATGGTTAGGATTAGGATTACGGTTAAAGCTTAGGGTTATGCTTAGGGGTTAGGGTGAAGGGTGAAGGGTTAGGGGTTTTGTTAGGCATAGCGTTGGGGTTAGAACTAAGGGTTCCTGTCAGTGTTAGGGTTGTAGGCAGCGTTACGGTTAGGCTTAGCGGTGGAGAATTAGGGTTAGGGATTAGGTGTTACAGTTATGACTAGGAGATAGGGTTAGAATTATGGGATAGGGGATGTTCTCAGGGAATGGGTTATGCATTAACGTTACGTTAAGAGGTTAAAGTTAGGCTCACGGTGAGGTTTACGTGTTAAGGGGAGAAATAGGAACAGGGTTAGGTGCCATGTTCAGGGTTAGGGTTATCTGTTAAAGGTATCATTTATGCTTAGCGCACGGGCCCTGTCGGCATTAAGCTGGGGGGAGGTTAGGGGGCTGGGATTGTCACCGGGAACCCACTGTATCGGACTCTGGGTATGGGCCCGTGGGTTTCATGCAGGACACAGTGGTAGAGCCTCCTTTCACACATGGCATGGGAGGATTGCAGGCTTTCTAAACTCTAAGAAAGCAAGAAGTCTGAGAATTAGATTTAGGGTTAGGATTATGGTTAGGGTTCAGGATGAAGTGTAGTGTTATGGTGAGGGGATAGGGTTACAGATTAGGGTTACGGTTTAAGGTTACTGTTAGGTTTAACGGTTACAGTTCGTTTTGGGGTTAAGGTTTGCGGATAGGGTTAAGATGAGGGGTCAGGGTTTGGTACAGGGTTAGGGTTGTGTTCGGTTTAGGTTTGAAGATTAGGATTAGAGTTAGGATTAAAGGTTAGCATGAGAGTTAACGGTTAAGATTAAGGTTAAGGGTTAGGGTTAGGGTTTAGGTTTAGGGTTAAGGGTTAGGGTTAGTTTTAGGGTTAGAGTTATGTGTTAGGGTTTGTGTTAGAGGTTAGGGTTAGGTTTACTGTCCACGGTTAGGGTTACGTTTAGGGGTTAGCATTAGGGTTAGGGATTAGGTTTAGGGTAAGGGTTTAGAGTTAGTGTTGGGCTTTAGGCTCGGGGCTTAGGTTCAGGGTCAGAGGTTAGGTTTGGTGGTAGGGCTTAGATTTAGCGGTGAGTTTAAGGGCACAGGACCTGGTTAATCTACGGTGAGAGGGGTGCGGTCGGAGTCACCATGAAAGCACAACATCATTCCCTGGGCCCTGGGACAAGACCTACATGCAGGACTCAGGCGGAGCCTCATCTCACACATGGCATTGCTGTATTGTAGGCTTGCTTCACTCGGGAATGGAAGTAGTGTGAGAATTAAGGTTAGGGTTGGGGTTAGGGGTTTCGAGTTAGGGGTTAGGTTTCGAGTCATGGTTAGGTGCTAGTGGTTAGGGGTAGAGTTAGTGTTACGGGTTCGGTGTTAATTCTGGGTTAGGGGGCCAGGGGTAGGTTTAGGGTTGGGGTTAGTGTTATCGTTAGCGGTTAGGGTTAATGGATAGGGTTAGGGTTAAGGGTAGGCTTAGGGTTAGGGTTCAGGGTTAGGGTTAAGGTTTAGGGTTAGGGTCAGGGTTAAGGGTTAGGGTTAGGGTTAGGGTGTTATGGTTAAGGATTAGGTTTATTGTTCAGGTTTAAGGTTAGCATTATGGGTTTGTGTTACTTCTAACTGTAGGTCAGTGTTGGGGTTAGAACTCTAGGCATTAAGGTAAAGGTTAGAGTTAGGGTTAAGAGTTGGGGTTATGTTTAATGGTTAGGATTGGGATTAGGGTTAAGGGTTAGGGTTAAGGTTAGGGGTTATGACTAAGGATCAACGGTTACGGTTATTTTTAGGCGTAGGGTTAGGGTAAGGGGTTAGGGTTAGTGTTAGTGTTGTTGGTAGGGTTAAGGTTAGGGTTGGTGTTTCAGAATTAGAGATTAGGTGTTATGGTTATGGCTAGGAGTTAGGGTTAGAATTACAGTATAGAGCTTGTTCTCAGGGTGTCATGCATTAACGTTACGATATGGGGTTAAAATTAGGGTTACGGTGAGGTTTACGTGTTAAGGTGAGCAGTAGGATCAGGGTTAGGTGTTATGTTCTGGGTTAGGGTTATGGGTGAGGGGTAGTGTTTATGCTTAGGGCATGGGCCCTGTATGCCCTAGGAATCGAAGTTAGGGGTCGGTTGTGGTCGCTGGGAACCCACTCTATCGTACGCTGTGTATGGGCCTCTGGGTTTCTTGCAGGACACTGTGGCAGAGCGGGCTTTCATGCATGGCTTAGTAGGATTGTAGGCTTTCAAAACTCTGAGAAAGCAAGAAGTCTGAGAATTAGATTTCGGGTTAGGATTACGGTACGGTTTAGGGATGAAGATTAGTGATAGGGTGAGGGCTTAGGGTTAGAGGTTAGGGTTAGGGTTAGGGTTGTTGGTAGGGTGAAGTTTAGGGTTGGCATTTTAGAATTAGGGATGAGGTCTTATGGTTATGGCTGGGGATTAGGATTAGAATTATGGGATGGGGCTTCTTCTCAGGGTGTTATGCATTAAGGTTAAGATAAGGGGATAAGTTAGGGTTACGGGGAGGTTTATGTTTTAAGGTGAGCAATAGGATCAGGGTCAGGTGTTATATTCAGGATGAGGGTTATCTGTTAGGGGTAGTGTTTATACTTAGCGTACAGGCCCTGTCTGCACTTGGCGGGGGGCTGGGGTTAGGGGGATGGGATTGTCCCCGGGAACCCACTCTATCGTACGCTGGATATGGGCTCCTGGGTTTCATGCAGGACACAGTGGTAGAGCCCCCTTTTACTCATGGCATGGGAGGATTTTAGGCTTTCTAAACTCTGAGAAAGCAAGAAGTCTGACAATTAGATTTAGGGGTAGGATTATGGTAATGTTTAGCGAGGAAGATTAGTGTTAGGGTGGGCTCTTAGGTTTAGGGGTTAGGGTTTAAGGTTTGTGTTATTTTTAACAGTTACAGTTACGTTTATGGTTAAGTTTCAGGGTTAGGTTTAAGGTTTGGTTTTATCGTTTGGCACAGGGTTAGGCTTCAGTGTTAGCTTTATGGTTAAAAATTAGGATTAGGGTTAGGGTTAAGGTTTAGTGTGAGGGTTAATGGTAAGGTTCAAGATTAAGGGTTAGGGTTGGGCTTAGGGTTAGGAATAAGGCTTCGTGTAACATTTAGGTTTAGAGTTAAGTGTTATGGTTATGGCTAGAGGTTAGGGTTAGGTTTAGGGTTCATGGTTAGGGTTACATTTAGGGGTTCGGGTTACGGGTTAAGTTTAGGGCGAGTGTTTAGTGTTACTGTTGGGCGTTAGGTTAAGGGCCGAGGTTTAGGGTTAGGATTTAGGTTTAGTGTTAGGGCTTAGATTTAGTGGTTAGTTTAAGGGCACATGCTCTGTTTAATCTATGGTGGGAAGGGTGCAGACTGGGTCGCCTCAACACCACACCATCGTACTTGGGCCTTGGGCCCAGACCTACATGCAGGACTCAGGCAGAGCCTCTTCTCACTTGTGGCATGGCTCTATTGTAGGCTTGGTCAACTCTGAGAACGAAGGAAGTGTGAGAATTAGGGTTATGGTTAGGGTTATGTGTTTGGGGTTAGAGGTTTGGGTTTGAGTGAAGTTTAGTGGTTAGGAATTAGAAGTTAGGATTAGTGTGTCAGGGGTTAGGTGTTAGGTTTTTGTAAGGGGCTAGCGTTAGATTTAGGTTTAGGGTTAATGTTCAGGTGGGTTAGGGGTCAGCGTTAGGGTTAGGCTTACAAGATAGGATTAAGGTAAAGGGTGAAGGCTTAAGATTAGCAGTAAGGGTTAAGGTTAGGGTTAAGGGTTAGGGTTTCGGTCCAAGTTAAGGGTGAGAGTGAGGGTTAACAGTTGCGATTAGGGTAATGGTTTAGGGATAGTAATAGGTTTAAGGGATAGGGTTAGGGTTAGGTTTAGGGTTCGGGGTTAGGGTTAGCATTAGCGGTTAGGGTTAGGGTTAGGGGTTAGGGTTACAGTTAGGGTTAGGTCTAGGCATTATGGTAATGGTTCGTGTTAGGGTTAAGAATTAGGGTTAGGTTTAATTGTTAGGATTATGATCAGGGTAATGGTTAGGGTTAGGGTTAGCGGTTAGAGTTAGGGTTAGTGTTAGGGTTGTTTGTAGGGTGAAGGTAATGTTTAGCAGTTTAGAATTAAGGTTAGGGATTAAGTGTTACGGTTATGCTAGGAGTTAGGCTTAGAATTAAGGGATAGGGTTTGTTCTTAGGGTAAGTGTTATGCAATAACATTAGGATAGGGGTTAAAGTTAGGGTTACAGTGAGGTTTACGTGTTAAGGTGAACAATAACATCAGGGTTAGGTGTTATGTTCAGGGTTAGGGTTATGGGTGAGGTGCAGGGTTTTTGCTTAGGGCATGGGCCCTGTCAGCACTAGCAGGGGGAGTTAGGGGGCTGTGATTGTCCCCGGGAACCCACTCTATTGTGCACAGAGTATGGGCTCCTGGGTTTCATGCAGGACACTGTGGCAGAGCCAGCTTTCACTCATGGCTTTGGAGAATTGTAGGCTTTTAAAACTCTGAGATAGCAAGAAGTCTGAGAATTAGATTTAGGGTTAGGATTATGGTTAGGGTTAGGGATGAAGATTAGTCAGGGAGAGGGCTTAGGGTTAGGGCTTAAGCTTCGAGTGAGGATTAGGGGTTAGGGAGTAGGTGTTGGGTTTAGTGATAGGGTTAGGGCTTAGGGGTTGGGGTTGGGTTAGGGGCTAGGGTTAGATTTAGAGTGGGGTTAGGGTTAGCGTTATGGGTTAGAGTTAGGGTTAAGGGATAGGATAAGGGTTAAGCGTTAAGGCTTAGGGTTAGCGTTAAGTGTTAGGTTTAGTTTTAAGGGTTAGGGTTACAGTTCGAGTTAAGGGTTAGTGTGGGGTTAACGGTTAGGGCTAGGGTTATGGGTTAAGGATAGAGTTAGGTTTAAGGCTTAGGATTAGGGTTCAGTGTTAGGGTTAGCATTAGGGATTAGGGTTAGGGTTAGGGGTTACGTTTACTCTTAGGGTTAGGTCTAGGCATTAGGGTACGTGTTAGTGTTAGGCTTAAGAGTTAGGGTTAGGTTTAAATGTTAGGATTAGGATCAGGGTTAAGGGTTAGGGTTAAGTGTTAAGTGTTATGGTTATTTTTAGGTGTACGGTTAGGGTTAGCGGTTAGGGTTAGGGTTAGTTTGTAGGGATAAGGTAATGTTTAGCAGTTTTGAATTAGCCTTATGGATTAGGTGTTACAATTGTGGCTAGGAGTTAGGGTTAGAATTAAGGGATAGGGGTTGTTCTTAGGGTAAGTCTTATGCATTAACGTTAGGATAACAGGTTCAAGTTAGAGTTATGGTGAGGTTGATGTGTTAAGGTGAGCAATAGTATCAGGGTGAGCTGTGATGTTCAGAGTTAGGGTTATGGGTGAGGGGTAGTGTTTATGCTTATATCACGAGCCCTCTCTGCTCTAGGAGGGGGCTTAGAGGGCTGGGATAGATGCCGGAAGCCACTCTATCATACACTGGGTATGGGCCCCTTGGTTTCATGCCGGACACAGTGGCCAAGCCTCCTTCTACACATGGCATGGGAGGATTGTAGGCTTTGTAAACTCTGAGAAAGCAAGAAGTCTGAGAATTAAATTTAGGGCTAGGATTAGGGTTAGGGTTAGCAATATAGGTTACTGTTATGGTGAGGGCTTAGGGTTAGGGGTTTCAGTTAGGGTCAGGGTTAAAGGTTAGTGTTAGGTTTAACAGTTACAGTTAGGTTTAGGGTTAAGCTTTAAGGTTTAAGCTTAGGGTTAAGATTAGGGGTTAGGTTTTGGTACAGGGTAAGGGTTAAGTGCTAGGTTTAGGCTCAAAGATTAGGATTAGGGTTAGGGTTAAGGTTTAGTGTGAGGGTTAACGGTTAGGGTTAAGGTTAAGTGTTAGGTTTATGGGTTAGGGTTAGGGTTAAGTGTTCATGTTAGGTTTAGGGTTAGAGTTAAGTGTTATGGTTAGGGTTAGGGGTTTGGGTTAGGTTTAGGGTTCATGGTTAAGGTTACATTTAGGGGTTAGGTTTAGGGTAAGCGTTTAGTGTTAGTGTTGGGCATTAGGGTCAGGGCTTAGGTAGGGTTAGGGGTTAGGGTCAGTGTTTGGGCTTTGATTTGGCGGTTAGTTTAAGGGTACAGGACCTGTGTAATCTATGGTGAGAAGGGTGCAGAATGTTTCCATGCGACACTACACCATCGGATCCTGGGCCTTTGGCCCAGACCTACTTGCAGGACTCATGCGGAAACTCTACTCACGCATTGCATGGTTGTATTTTAGGCTTGGTTAACTCTGAGAATGGAAGTAGTGTGAGAAATAGGGTTATGGTTAGGGTTAAGGGTTTGGTGTTAGGGGTTAGGGTTCAAGTGAGGTTTAGTGGTTAGGGACTAGGATTTAGGGTTAGTGTTAGGGTTAGGGGTTAGTTTTGCGTTAGGGGCTAGGGTTAGATTTATGGTTGGGGTTAGTGTTAGGGTTAGAATTAGGCATCAGGGTTAGTGTTAGGGTTAAAGGATAGGATTGGCGTTAAGTGTTTAGGCTTAGGGTTTGTGTTAAGTGTTAGGGTTGGGGTTTAGGCTTAGGGTTACGGTTTGAGTTAAGCTCTAGGGTGAGGGTTAAAGATTAGGCTTAGGATTATTGGTTAGGGATAGAGTTATGTTTAAGGGTTAGGGATAGGGTTAGGTTTAGGGTTCAGTGTTAGGGTTAGCATTAGGGGTTAGGGTTAGGGTTAGGGGTTAGGCGTAGTGATGTATTAAGGGCTATGGTTAGAATTAGGATTGGGGTTAGTGTTAGGTTTAGGGTTAGGGGTTAGGTTTAGGGTTAAGGGATAGGATTATGGTTAAGGGTTGGGCGTAGCTTTAGGGTTAAGATTTAGTGTTAGGGTCCGGTTTAAGGGTTAGGGTGAGGGTTAACGGTTAGGGTTAGGGTTGGGGTTAGGGGTTAGGGATATAGTTAGTATTAAGTGTTAGAGTTAGGTTTAGGGTTCAGGGTTAGGGTTAGCTTTAGGGGTTATGATTAGGGTTAGGTGTTAGTTTAGTGTTAGTGTTAGGTCTAGGCGTCAGGGTAAGGTTTAGGGTTAGGGTTAAGAGCTAAGGTTGGGTTAGGGTTAGGGTTAGGGTTAGGAGTTAGGGTAAAGGGTCAAGGGTTAGCATTATTTTTAGCCATAGCTTTGGCGTTAGGAGTAAGGGTTAGGTTCAGTGTTAGGGTAACAGTAGGTTACCGTAACAGTAACTACGTAGGGTAACAGTTAGTGTTAGTGGTTTAGAATTAGGGTTAGGGATTAGTTGTCACAGTTATGACTAGGAGATAGGGTTAGAATTATGGGATAGGGGTTAATCTCAGGGTAAGTGTTATGCATTAACGTTAGGATAAGAGGTTAAAGTTCAGGTTACAGTGAGGTTTACATTCTAAGGTGAGCAATAGAATCAGGGTTAAATGTTATTTTCAGGGTTAGAGTTTTGGGTGAGGTGTAGAGTTTATGCTTAGGGCACGGGCCTTGTCTGCATTAGGCGGGGGGGGGGGTTAGGGGGCTGGGATTGTCACCAGGAACCCACTCTATCGTACTCTGGTTATGGGCCCCAGCGGTTCATTCAGGACACAGTGGAAGAGCCTCCTTTCACGCATGGCATGGGAGGATTGTAGGCTTTCTAAACTCTAAGAAAGCAAGAAGACTGAGAATTAGATTTAGGGTTAGGGTTAGGGTTCGGGTTAAGGATCAAGGTTAGTATTAGGGTGAAGGCTTAGAGTTAGGGGTTACGGGTAGCGTTACAGGTTACTCTTAGTTTTAACCGTTACAGTTAGGTTCAGGGTTAAGGTTTATGGTTAGGTTTAAGGTTAGGGTTTAGGGTTTGGTACAGGATTAGGGTTAAATATTAGGTTTAGGGTTAAAGATTACGATTAAGGTTAGGTTTAAAGGTTAGTGTGAGGGTTAACAGTCAAGGTTAAAGTTAAGAGTTAGGGTTAGGGTTAGTGTTAGGATTAAGGGTTCATGTTAGGTTTAGGGTTAGAGTTAAGTGCTATGGTTAGCGCTCGAGGTTAGGGTTAGGTTTAGGGTTCACAGTTAGGGTTACGTTTAGAGGTTAGCATTAGGGTTAGGGATTAGCTTTAGGGTAAGAGTTTAGAGTTAGTGTTGGGCTTTAGGCTCAGGGCTTAGGTTTAGGGTCAGAGGTTAGGGTTGATGTTAGGGCTTAGATTTAGTGGTTAGTTTAAGGGCACAGGACCTGTTTATTCTACAGTGAGAGGGGTTAGGGTTAGGGTTAGGGTTGTCGTAGGGGTTAAGGTTAGATTTAACCTTGGGGTTAGTGTTAGGGTTAGGATTAGGGGGTTAATGTTAGGGTTAGGTGTTAAAAACACCTACAGCCAGCCCTAACCCGATTTCTGACACTTCTTCCATTCTCAGAGTTAACCAAGCCTACAATACAGCCATGTCATGCGTGAGAAGAGGCTCCACCTGAGTCCTGTATGTAGGTCTTGGCCCAAGGCCCAGCGTACGGTGGTGTTGTGTCGCAGCGACCCTGTGCACCACTCTCACCATAGATTAAACAGGTCCTGTGCCCTTAAACTAACCGCTAAATCTCAGCCCTAACACTAATCCTAACCCCTAACCCTAAAAGTTATCCTTAACCCTACTGTTAACACTCAAACTAACCCTTAACTCTAACCCTTGTCATGATCTTTAACCCTAACCCTAACACTTAACCCTAACCCTGTACCAAACCATAACCCCTAAGCTTAACCCTAACCCTAAACCTAAACCCTAAGTCTAACTGTAACTGTTAAACCTAACAGTAACTTTTAACCCTAAAACTAACCGTATCCCCTTACCCGAAGCCCTCACCCTAAGATTAAACTTCATCCCTAACCATAACGATAATCCTAACCTTAAATCTAATTCTCAGACTTCTTACTTTCTTAGAGATTTGAAAGCTTACAAACCTCCTTTACCATGCGTGAAATCAGGCTCTGCCAGAGTGTCCTACAAGAAACCCATGGGCCCATACCCTGCATACGATAGAGTGGGTTTCTGGTGACAATCGCATCCCCCTCAATCCCACTCCTAGGGCACACAGGGCCCATACCCTAAGCAAAACCCTACCCCTCACTCATAATTCTAACCCTGATCCTATTGCTCACCTTAACACATAAACCTCACCGTAAACCTAACTTTAACCACTTATCCTAACATTAATGCATAACACTTATGCTAAGAACAACCCCTATCACTTAATTCTAACCCTAACTCCTAGCCATAACAGTAACCCCTAATCCCTAACCCTAATTCTAACCACTAAACATTACCTTAACCCTACAAACAACCCTAATACTAACCCTAACCTTAAACGCTAACCCTAACCTTATCCCTAAACATAACCTTAAAAGTTTACCCTAAACCCTAACCCTATCCCCTAACCCTAAGCCTAACCCTTAATTCTGATCCTAATCCTAACAATTAAACCTAACCCTAACCCTTAACCCTAACACTAACCCTTACCTTAATGCCGAGACCTAATCTTAGCAGTAAAGCTACCTCTAACCCTAACCCTAGACCTTAAACCTAACACTATCCCTAACTTATAACCCTAACCCTAACTGTTAACCCTCACCCTAACCCTTAACTCGGACCATAACCCTAACCCTTAACCCTAACCCTATCCCTTAATGCTAACCCTAAGCCTTAACCCTTAACCCTAATCCTATCCCTTAACCCTAACCCTAACCCCTAACCCTAACCCTAACCCTAACCCCAACCCTAAATCTATCTCTAGTCCCTAACCCAACCCTAACCGTTAACCCCTAATGCTAACATTAACCCTAACCCCTAATCCCTAACACCTAACCCTCACGCGAACACTAACCCCTAACCCCAAACACCTAACCCTAATCATAACCATAATTCTCACACTTCCTCCATTCTCAGAGTTAGCCAAGCCTACAATAAAACCATGCCATGCGTGAGAAGAGGCTCTACCTGAGACCTGCATGTAGGTCTGGGCCCAAGGCCTAGGGTACGATGGTGTGGTGTGGCGATGACCCATTCTGCACACTTCTCACCATAGATTACACAGGTCCTGTGCCCTTAAAATAACCTCTAAATCTAAGCCCTAATGCTAACTCTAACTCTAACCCTTAACCCTAAACTTAAGCCCTGACCCTAACGCCCAACACTAACATTAAACCCTTACCCTAATCCTTACCCATAACCCTAATGCCTAAACGTAACCCTAACGATGAACCCTAAACCTAACCCTAACCCCAAACCCTAACCATAACACTTAACTCTAACCCTAAACCTAACACGAACACTTAAACCTAAACTTAACCACTAACCCTAACACTTAACCTTAACCCTAACCGTTAACTCTCACACTAACCCTTAAACCTAACCCTAATCGTAATCTTTAACCCTAAACCTAACAGTTAACCCTTACCCTGTACCAAAACCTAACCCCTAACCTTAACCTTAACCCTAACACTTGACCCTAAAGCTAACTGTAACCATTAAACCTAACACTAACCTTTAACCCTGACCGTAACTCTAACCCCTAACCCTAAGCCCTCACCCTAATGCTAAACTTTATCCTTAACACTAACCATAATCCTATCCCTAAATCTAATTCTCAGACTTCTTGCTTTCTCAGAGTTTAGAAAGCCTACAATCCTCCCATGCCATGCGTGAAAAGAGGCTCTGCCACTGTGTCCTGCATGAAACCCAGGGACCCATACCCAGTGTACGATAGAGAAAGTTCTCGGCCACAATCCTAGACCCCTAATCCTCCCGCCTAGTGCAGACAGGGCCCGTGCCCTAAGCATAAAAAGTACGCCTAACATATAACCCTAACCTTGAACGTAACACCTAACCCTGATCCTACTGCTCACCTTATCATGTAGACCACACTGTAACCCTAACTTTAACCGCATCTCCTAAAGTTAATGCATAACACTTACACTGAGAACAACGCCTATCCCATAATTCTAACCCTAAATCTTAGCCATAACCATAAAACCTAATCCCTAACCCTAATTCTAAACTGCTAACCCTAACCTTAACACTACCAACAACCCTAACACTAACCCTAACCCTAACCCTCACCCCTAATCCTACCCTATGCCTAAAAGTAACCCTAACTCCTAACCCTTATCCCTAACCAAAAGCCCTGTCCCTAACCATAAGACTTAAGTCTCACCCTTATACCCTAACCCTAATACGAATCCTTAAGCCTAACCCCCAATCCTAACAATTAACCTTAACCCTAACTGTTAACGCTCACCCTAACCCTTAAATCAGACCAAAACCCTAACATTTAACCCTAACCCTAATCCCTAATGCTAACCCTAAGCCTTAACCCTTTACCCTAATCCTATCCCTTAAGCCTAACCCTAACCCTAATTCCTAACCCTAACCATAATCCCTAACCCTAACCCTAACACTAACCCTAACTCTGAATCTAACCCTAGCCCCTAAACCAACACTAACCCCTAACCCCTAACCCTAACACTAACACTAACTCCTAATTTCTAACCCCTGAACCACACTCGAACCCTAACCCCTAACCCCAAACAATTAACCATAACCATAACCCTAATTCTCACACTTCCTCCATTTTCAGAGTTCACCAAGCCTACAATAGAGCCATGCCATGAGTGAGAAGAGGCTCCGCCTGAGTCCTGCATGTAGGTCTGGGCCCAAGGCCCAGGTACGATGGTGTGGTGTCAAGGGGACCAATTCTGCACCCTTCTCACCATAGATTAAACAGGTCCTGTGCCCTTAAACTAACCGCTAAATCTAAGCCCTAACACTAAACCTAAACGCTAACCCTAAACCTAAGCCCTTATCCTAATGCCCAACACTAACACCAAACACTCACCCTAAACCTAACCCGTAACCCTAACCCCTAAACGTAACCCTAACCATGCACCCTATATCTAACCCTAACCCCTAACCCTAACCATAACACTTAACTCTAACCCTAAACTAACATAAACCCTTAACACTAAACCTAATCCCTAACCCTCATGCTTAACCCTAACTGTTAATCCTCACACTTACCTTTAAACCTAACCCTAATTGTAATCTTTAACTCTAAACTTAACACTTAAACCTTAACCTGTACCAAAACCTATCCCCTAAACTGAACCCTAACACTAAACCTTAACGCTAAACCTAACTGTAACTGTTAAACCTAACACTGACCTTTAACTCTGACCCTAAACCTAACCCCTAACCCTAAGGCATCACCTTAACACTAAACTTCATCCCTAATTCTAACCATAATCCTAACCCTAAATCTAATTCTCAGACTTTTTCTTTCTCAGAGTTTAGAAAGCCTATAATCCTCCCATGCCATGTGTGAAAGGAGGCCCTGCCACTGTGTCCAGGGGCCAATACCCAGCATACGATAGAGTGATTTCCCGGCGAATATGCTAGCCCCCTAACCTCTCCGCCTAGTGCAGACAAGGCACGTGCCCTAAGCATAAACACAACCCCTAACCAATAACCCTAACCATAACTGTTAACTCTCACCCTAACATTTAACCCTGACACTAACCCTAACCCGTAAACCTATCCCTAAACCTTTACCCAAAGCCTAAGCCTTAACTCTAACACTATCATTTAACCCTAGCCCTAACCCCTAAATGTTACACTAACCATGAACCCTAAGCCTAACCGTAACCCCTAACACTAACCATAACACTTAACTGTAACCCTAAACCTAACAAGACCCCTTAACCCTAACACTAACCCCTAACCCTAGCCCTTAAACTTAACCCTAAACTTTTACCCTCACACTAACCTTTAACACTAACCATAATGCTAATCTTTAACCCTAAACCTAACACTTAACTCTTACCCTGTACGAAACCCTAACCCCTGACCTTAACCCTGACAATAAACCTTAACCCTAAACCTAACTTTAACCGTTAAAACTAACACTAACCTTAACCCTAACTCTATCCCTAACCCTTAACCCTAAGCCCTCACCCTAACACTAATCGTCATCCCTAATCCTAACCATAATCCTATCCCTAAATCTTAATCTCAGACGTCTTCCTCTCTCAGAGTTTAAAAAGCCCTCACCCTAAAATTTAACCCTAAACCTAACTGTAACTGTTTAAACTAACACTAATCTTTAACCATAACCCTAACCCTTAACCTGAACCCTAAGCCAAACTCTTAACCCTAATCCTATCCCTTAACCCTAACTCTAATCCCTAACTCGAACGCTAACACTAACCCCAACCCTAAACCTAACCCTAGCCCCTAACCCAACCCTCACCCCAACCCCTAACCCTAACACTAACCCTAACCCCTAATGCCTAACCCCTAACCCTCATTTGAACACTCTCTCCTAAACCCAAATCCCTAACCCTAACCATAACCCTAATTCTCACACTTCTTCCATTCTAAGAGTTAACCAAGCCTACAATACAACCATGCCATGCATGAGAACAGGCTCCCCCTGATTCCTGCATGTAGGTCTGAGCCCAAGGCCCAGGGTACAATGCTGTGGTGTCTCAGCGACCGATTCCACACCCTTCTCACCATAGATTAAACAGGTCCTCTGACCTTAAACTAATCGCTAAATCTAAGTCCTAACACTAACCCCTACCCTAAACAGAAACCCTGACCCAAACTCCCTTCACTAACACTATACCCTTACACCAAACCTAACCCCTAAACCTAACCCCTAAACATAACCTTAACCATGAACCCTAAACCTGAACCTAAACCCTAACACTTAAGTGTAACCCTAAACCTAACACGAACCCCTAATCCTAACCCTAAACCCTAACCCTAACCCTTCACCTTAACCCTAACCGTTAACCCTCAGCTAACCCTTAAACCTAACACTAATCCTAATCTTTACCCCTAAGCCGAACACTTAACCCTAACCCTGTACCAAATCCTAATCCCTAACACTAAGCCCTCTCCCTAACACTAAACTTCATCCCTAACCCTAACCGTAATCCTAACCCTAAATCTAATTCTGAGACTTCTTGCTTTCTCAGAGTTTAGAAAGCCTACAATCCTCCCATGCCATGCATGAAAGGAGGCTCTGCCACTGTGCCCTGCATGAAACCCAGAGGCCCATACCCAGCATACGATAGAGTGGGTTCCTGGTGACAATCCCAGCCTCCGAGCCCCCCCACCTAGTGAAGACAGGGCCTGTGCCCTAAGCATAAACACTGCCCCTAACCCATAACCATAACCCTGATCATAACATCTGACCCTGATCCTATTGCTCACCTTAACATGTAAAACTCACCATAACCCTAACCCTAACCCCTTATCCTAACGTTAATGAATAATACTTACCCTGAGGACAACACCTATCCCATAATTCTAACCCTAACTCTTATTCATAACTGTAAAACCTAATACCTAATTGTAAGCTGCTAACCCTAAATTTAACCCTACCAACAGCCCTAACACTAACCCTAACCCTAACCCTTGATCCTTAAGCCTAAACCCTAACCCTAACCCTAACCCTAAGTATAAACTCTACCCCTCACCCATAACCCTAACCCTGAACATAAAACCTAACCCTGATC
This sequence comes from Eulemur rufifrons, assembly GCF_041146395.1. Lineage (NCBI taxonomy): Eukaryota > Metazoa > Chordata > Mammalia > Primates > Lemuridae > Eulemur > Eulemur rufifrons. The sequence continues at coordinate 167,714 of NW_027182826.1, read as the reverse complement.
CTATTGCTCACCTTAACACGTAAAGCTCACCGTAACACTAACTTTAACCGCTTACCCTAACTTTAAGCATAAAACTGACCCTGAGACCAACCCCTATGCCATAATTCTAACCCTAACTCCTTACCATAACCATAACACCTAATCCCTAACCCTAATTCTAAACTGCTAAACCTAACCTTAAGCCTACAAAAAACCTTAACGGTAACACTAACCCTAACACCTAATCCTAACCCTGTGCCTGAAAATAAACCTAACCCTTAACCTTTAACCCTAATGCTAACCCATAACCCTAACCATAACACTTTACTCTAACCCTAAATCTAACACGAACGCTTAACACTAGCCCTAAACCCTAACCCTAACCCTTAAACACAAACCTAACCGTTAACACTCACACTAACCGTCAACCCTAATCCGAATTCTAATCTTTAACCCTAAACCTAACACTTAACCCTAACCCTGTACCAAACCCTAACCCCTAACCATAACCGTCACCCTAAAACGTAACCCTAAACCTAACTGTAACCGTTAAACCTAACTCTAACATTTAACCTTTACTCTACCCATAATCCCTAGCCCTAATCCCTCACCCTAGCACTAACCTCATTCCTAACCCTAACTGTAATCCTAACCCTAAATCTAATTATCAGACTTCTTGCTTTCTCAGCGTTAGAAAGCCTACAATCCTCCCATGCCATGAATAAAAGGAGGCTCTACCACTGTGTCCTGCCGGAAACCCCAGTGCCCATACTCAGCATACACTAGAGTGGGTTCCCGACGACAATCGCAACCCCAAACCCCTCCCCCCCTGCCTAGTGCAGACAGGGCCCGAGTCGTAAGCATAAACCCTACCCCTCACCCCTAACCATAACCCTGAACATAACACCTGACCCTGATCCCATTGCTCACCTTAAAATGTAAATCTCACCATAACCCTAAATTTAACCCCTTATCATAACGTTAATGCATAACACTTACCCTGAGAACAACTCCTATCTCTGAATTCTAACCCTAACTCCAAGCCATAACCATAACACCTAATCCCTAATGCGAATTCTAAACTGCTAACCCTAACCTTAAACCTACCATCAAACCAAACATTACCCTACCCCCTAACTTTAAAACTATGCCTAAAAATAACCCTAACACTTCACCCTTAATCCTAACCCCTAACTCTAACCCTAACCCTACCCCTAAGACCCTAACCATAACCCTAACTGTTAACCCTCACCCTAACACGTAACCCTGAACTTAACCCTAAACCTTAACACTAACCCTTAACCCTAACCCTAAGCCAAACCCTTAACCATAATCTTATCCTTTAACCCTAAACGCTAACCCTAATATTAACCCCAACCCTAAACCTAACCCTAGCACCCTAACCCAAACCCAACAACTAACCCCTATCCCTAACACTAACCCTAACTCCTAATCCCTAGGACCTAACCCTGACTCGAACCATAATCCCAAACTCCAAACCCCTAACCCAAACCCTAACCCTGATTCTCACACTACTTCCATTCTCAGAGTGAAGCAAGCCTACAATACAGCTATACTATGCGTGAGATGAGGCTCCACCTGAGTCCTGCATGTAGGTCCTTTCCCAAGGATCAGGGAACGATTTTGTGCTTTCGTGGAGACTCCGACAGCACCCTTCTCACCGTAAATAAAACAGGTCCTGTGCCCTTAAACTAAAAGCTAAATCTCAGCCCTAACACTAACACTAACCCCTAACCGTAAACATAAGCTCCGACCGTAACGCTGAACACGAACTCTAAAACCTTACCCTAAACCTAATCCCTAACCCTAACACTAACCCATAAACATAACACTAACCATGAACCCTAAACCTAACCCTAACCATAACACTTAACGCTAACCCTAAAGCCTACACGAAGACTTATTCCTAACACTAACAAAAACCCTAGCCCTTAGTCTTGATCCTTATCATTAACCCTCACACTAGCCCTTAACCCTAACCCTAATCCTAATCTTTAACCCTAAAGCTAAAACTTAAGCCTAACACTGTACCAAACGCTAAACCTTAACCTTAACCCTAACCCTAAAACATAACCATAAACCTGACTGTAACGGTTAAACCTAACACTAACCTTTAACCCTAACCACTGACCTTAAGAACGCACCCTAACACTAACCTTCATCCCTAAACATTACCATAAACCTACCCCTAAATCTAATTCTCAGACTTCTTGCTTTCTCAGAGTTTAGAAAGCCTACAATTCTCCCATGTCATGAGTAAAAGGAGGCTCTGCCACTGTGTCCTGCAAGAAACCCGGGGGCCCATAACTAGTGCATGATAGAGCGGGTTCCCAGTGGCAATCCTAGTCCCTAACCCCCCCCATCCTGGTGAAGACAGGGCCCATGCGCTAAGCAAAAACACTATCCCTAACAGATAACCCTAACTCCAAACATAAAACCTAACCCTGATCCTGTTGCTCACCTTAAAACATAAACCTAACCATAACACTAATTTATCCCCTTATGTTAACGTTAATGCATAGCACCCAAAGAAGAAGCCCTATCCCATAATTCTAAACCTAATCCCTAGCCATAACCATAACACCTCATCCATATTCTAAAGTGCCAACCCTAAACTTCAACCTACCATCAACCCTAACCCTAACCCTAACCCTTAACCCTAAGCCCTCACCCTAACACTAATCTTCATCCCTAAACCGTGCCATAATCCTAACCCGAAATCTAATTCTCAGACTTCTTGCTTTCTCAGAGTTTTGAAAGCCTACAATCCTACTAAGCCATGCATGAAAGCCCGCTCTGCGACAGTGTCCTGCAGGAAACCAGAGGCCCATACACTGCATACGATAGAGTAGATTACCAGCGACCATCACAGAACCCTATCTTTGCCTCCTAGTGCATACAGGGCCCGTGCCCAGAGCATAAACCCTACCCCTCACCCATAAGACTAACCCAGAACATAACACCTAACCCTGATCATACTGCTCACCTTAAGAGGTAAAGCTCACCATAACCCTAACTTTAACACCTTATCTTAACGTTAATGCATGACACCCTGAGAAAAAGCACTATACTGTAATTCTAACGCTAACTCCTAGCCATAACCATAACACCTGATCCCGAATTCTGAAACGCCAACCCTAACCTTAACCCTACCAACAACACTAACACTAACCCTAACACCTTACCCTAACCCTACGCATAAAAATAACCCTAACCGTTGATCCTTAGTCATAACCCCTAACCTTAACCCTAACACTTAACCCTAATCCCAAGCCTAACCATTAAACATAACCCTAACACTTAACCTTAAACCTAACCTTTACCTTAATGCCTAGAGATCTAACCCTAACACTGACTTACAGTTAACACTAACCCTAACCCCCTAATGTTAACCTTAAACCTGAACCATAAACCTAACCCTTAACCCTAATCCTATCCCTAACCCCCTAACCCTATCCCTAACTGTTAACCCTCACCCTAACCCTTAACCGTGACCCTAACCCTAAACCTGAACCCTTACCCTAAGCCTAACCCTTAACCCTAACCCTATCCCTTAACCCTAACGCCTAACCCTAACGCTAACTCCAAACCTAAACCTTACCCTGGCCCCCTAAACCAGAGTTAACACCTAACCCGTAACACTAACTCTAACCCTAACCACTAATCCCTAGCACCTAACCCTGACTCCAAGCCTAACCCCTAACTCGAAACCCCTAACCCCAACCCTAACCCTAATTCTCACACTACTTCCATTCCCGAGTGAAGCAAGCCTACAATACAGCCATGCCATGTGTGAGATGAGGCTCCGCCTGAGTCCTGCATGTAGATCTTGTCCCAGGGCCCAGGGAATGATGTTGTCCTTTCGTGATGACTCCGACCGCACCCCTCTCACCGTAGATTAACCAGGTCCTGTGCCCTTAAACTGACCGATAAATCTAAGCCCTACCACCAACCCTAACCCCTGACCCTGAACCTAAGCCCCGAGCCTAAAGCCCAACACTAACTCTAAACCCTTACCCTAAACCTAATCCTTAACCCTAATGCTAACCCCTAAACGTAACCCTAACCGTGGACAGTAAACCTAACCCTAACCTCTAACACAAACCCTAACACATAACTCGAACCCTAAAGCTAACCCTAACCCTTAACCCTAAACCTAAACCCTAACCCTAACTCTTAACCTTAACCCTAACTGTTAACTCTCACGCTAACCTTTAATCCTAACCCTAATCCTAATCTTCAACCGTAAACCTAACACTTAACCCTAACCCTGTACCTAACCCTAACCCTATACCAAACCCTAACCCCTCATCTTAACCCTAACCGTAAACCTCAACCCTAAACCGAACTGTAACCGTTAAACCTAAGAGTAACCTTTAACCCTAACCCTAATCCCTAACCCTAAGCCCTCACCCTAACACTAAACTTCATCCTTAACCCTAACCAGAATCCTAACCCTAAATCTAATTCTCAGACTTCTTGCTTTCTTAGAGTTTAGAAAGCCTGCAATCCTCCCATGCCATGCGTGAAAGGAGGCTCTACCACTGTGTCCTGCATCAAACCCACGGGCCCATACCCAGAGTACGATACAGTGGGATCCTGGTGACAATCCCAGTCCCCTAACCTCCCCCCACCCCCGCCTAAGGCAGACAGGGCCCGTGCGCTAAGCATAAACAATACCTGTAACAGATATCCCTCACCGTGAACATAACACCTAACCCTGTTCCTATTTCTCCCCGTAACACGTAAACCTCACCGTGAGCCTAACTTTAACCTCTTATCGTAACATTAGTGCATAACCCATTCCCTGAGAACAACCCCTATCCCATAATTCTAACCCTATCTCCTAGTCGTCACTGTAACACCTAATCCCTAACCCTAATTCTAAACCGCTAACTCTAACCGTAACCCTGCCTACAACCCTAACACTGACAGTAACCCTTACTTCTAACCCCAACGCTATGCCTACCAAAAACCCTTAACCCTTCACCCTAACCCCTAAGCCTTACCCTAACCCTTAACCCTAATCCTAATCCTATCCATTCAACCTAACCCTAGCTCTTAAAGCTAACCCTAAACCTTACCCTCACGACTAGACCTAACCCTGACACTAACCTAACACCTAACCCTAACCATAACCCCTACAGCTAACCTTAACCCTGAACCCTAAACCTAACCCTAACACTGAACCCTCACTATATCCCCAACCTCTAAGCCTAATCCTAACCGTTAACCCTCACCCTAACACTTAAACTGGACCATAACACTAAACATTAACCCTAACACTAAACTTTAACCCTAAACCTGAGCCCAACCCTTAACGCTAATCCTATCTTTTACCCTAAACCTAACTCCTAAACCTAACCCTAACACTAACCCCAATCCTAATTCTAACCATACCCCTTCATAAAACACTAACTCCTAACCCTAACACTTACCAAAAACCCTAATCGCTAATCCCTAACACTAACGCTTAACCTTTACCGTAACCGTTAACCCTCACCCTAACCCTTAACGCTGACCCTAACCTTAACCTTTAATCTAAGCCTGACCCTTAACCCTAACAGTAAGGAAAACCCTCACGCCAACCTTATCCCTTATCCCTAACCCTAACACTACAGCTAAAAATAACACTAACCTTTGATCCTTAAACCTAACCCCTAACACTTTCTTTAACCCCAAACCCTAACCCTAATCCTAAGCATTAAACCTAACCCTATCTCTTAACCCTTACTCTAACGCCTAGATCTAACCCTAAAATCTAACCTACCACCTAATCCTAACCTTAAGCCCTAATGCTAACTCTAACCCTGAACCCTAAACCTACCCGTAAACCCTTAACACTAACCCTATCCATAAACCTTAACCCTGACCCTAACCATTACCCGCACCCAAGCATTTAACCCTGACCCTAACCCTAATCCTTAACGATAAACTTAACACTAAACCCCAACCCTAAGCCCAACACTTAACCCTAAACCTGACCCTTGACCCCTAACCCTAAACCTAAGCCTAACCCCAACCTGAACCCTTAATCTTGACCCTTACCCTTAACCCTCACACTAACCCTACTCCTAATCTTTAACCATGAAGCTAACACTGAAGCCTACCCCTGTGCCAAACGCTAAACCCAAACCTTAACCCGAACCCTGAGACTTAACCGTAAACCTAACTGTAACTGTTAAACCTAACACTAACCTTTAACCCCAACCCCTAACCCAAGACCCTACCCTGACACTAATCTTCATCCCTAAACATTACCAGAATCCTACCCCTAAATCTAATTCTCACAGTTCTTGCTTTCTCAGAGTTTAGAAAGCCTACAACCCTCCCATGCCATGAGTAAAAGGGGGCTCTGCCACTGTGTCCTGCATGAAACCCAGGAGCCCATACCCAGCGTACGATAGAGTGTGTTCCCGGGGACAATCCCATCCCCCTAACCCCAGCCCCCCGCCCAGTGGAGACAGGGCCTGTACGCTAAGTATAAACACTACCCCTAACAGATAACCCTCACCCTGAACATAACACCTAACCCTGATCCTATTGCTCACCTTAAAACATAAACCTCCCCGTAACCCTAACTTAGCCCCTTAACTTAACGTGAATGCATAACACCTTGAGAAGAAGCCCTATCCCGTAATTCTAATCCTAAACCATAGTCATAACCGTAACACCTCATCCCTAATTCTAAAACGTCAAACCTAACCTTCACCCTACCAGCAACCCTAACCCTAACCCTAACCCCTAACCCTAAGCCCTCACCCTAACCACTAATCTTCATCCCTAAACCGTGCCGTAATCCTAACCCGAAATCTAATTCTCAGACTTCTTGCTTTCTCAGAGTTTTGAAAGCCTACAATCCTACTAAGCCATGCATGAAAGCCGGCTCTGCCACAGTGTCCTGCATGAAACCCAGAGGCCCATACACTGCGTGCGATAGAGTGGGTTCCCAGCGACCATCACAGACCCCTAACTTCGCCTCCTAGTGCATACAGGGTCCGTGCCCTAAGGATAAACCCTACCCCTCACCCATAACCCTAACCCAGAACATAACACCTAACCCTGATCCTACTGCTCACCTTAACAGGTAAAGCTCACCGTAACCCTAACTTTAACCCCTTATCTTAACGTTAATGCATGACACCCTGAGAACAAGACCTATACCGTAAATCTAACGCTAACTCCTAGCCATAACCATAACACCTAATCCCTAATTCTGAAACGCCAACCCTAACCTTAACCCTACCAACAACACTAACATTAACCCTAACCCCTTACGCTAACCCTACGCCTAAAAATAACCCTAACCTTTGATCCTGAGTCATTACCCATAATCTTAACCCTAACCCTCAACCCTAATCCCAATCCTTAACCATTAAACTTAACCCTAACTCTTAACCCTAACCCTGACCTTTACCCTAATGCCTAGAGATCTAACCGCAACACTGACCTACAGTTACACTAACCCTACCCTCTAACGCTAACCTTAAACCTGAACCATAAACCTAACCCTTAACCCTAACCCTATCCCTAACCCCCTTACCCTAACTCTAACTGTTAACCCTCACCCTAACCCTCAACCTTGACCCTAACCTTAAACCTTAATCCTAACCATGTGTTTCATGAGCCTCTGCCTTTGTCCTGCGTGACAGTTGAAGCCCAACACCAAGGGTAAGATGAAGTGGGGACGCAGCCTTGCTCCACACCCACAGTGCCCCGTACATTAGACGGGGCCCGTGCCCTAACACACACCGTTAAACGTAAGCCCTAACCCTATCACTAAACCAAACCCTTCGTAAGCCCTGAATCTAACTCCTAACAGTAACCCTAATCCCTGACCCTTACTCTTGCCTCTCACCCTAAACCTAAACCCAACCACTAAACATAATCCTAATCTCTAACCCTAACAGTAATCCTAACCCTAATTCTAACCTAAAACCCTAAACCCTAAACCTAATCCTAGTCCCTAACACCTAACCTTACCCTAAACCGAATTCCAATTCTCAGAGTTCTTCAATTCAAAAACTTAAAAAAGCCTACAATCCACCAATGCCGTGTCTGAGATGAGCGTCCGCCCCTATGTCCTGCATGACAGGCAGGCGCCAATGCCCAGGGTACTATGGAGTGGAGTCCTGGGGTCTGTAGGCTTGCTAAACTCCAGTTTGGAAGAATTGCTATAGTCATATATAGGGATGCTTACATTTACTTATAGAAAGCAACTATTGATGTGTGATTTGTAGGCTTGCCTTACTCTAGTTTGGATGAAGAAGCTGAATCATATATAGGAATATTAGCTTTGAGTTAGAGGAAGCATCTATGGGGGGTGCTTTTTTGGCTTGTTAAACTCTGGTTTGGAAGAAGTTCGAGAGTCTTATATAGGAACGATATCATTCATTCAGAGAAAGCAATTATAGGGAGTTGGTTTGTAGGCTTGCTAAGCTCTAGTTTGGAGGAAGGCGAGAGTCATATATAGAACGCTTACGTTCACATAAAGCGTCTACGGGGGGACGGATTCTAGGCTTCCTAAACTCTAGCTTGGAAAAAGAGGACAGTTATGTATAGGAACTCTCGGCGGGGGATTTGTAGCATTGCTAAAATCTTAGATTGGAAAAGTTGCGAGAGTCATACATAGGAATGTTAACATTCACTCAATGAAAGCAACTATAAGGGGTGCTTTCCAGGCTGGCTACACTCTAATTTGGAAAAAGTGCGACAGTCATATATAGGAAGGCTTATATTCACTCAGACAAAGCAATTATGTGTAGGTGTATAGTAGGCATGCTAACTCTAGTTTGGAAAATTTCGAGAGCCATGTATAGGAAAGCATACAGTAACTTAGAGAAAGCAACGAACAGGGGTGGAGTGTAGGCTTTCTAAACTCTAGTTTGGAGGAAGTGCCATAGTCATATATAGGAACGCTTAAATTCGTTCAGAGAAAACAGCTGTCGGGGATTGGTTTGTAGACTTATTCAACTCTAGTTTGGAAGAAGTGCGAGAGACATATATAGGAATGTTTACATTGACTCAAAGAAAGCAACTATGGGGGAGTGTTATTTTGGCATGCCAGATGTTAGTTAAGAAGAGGTACAAGACTCATATATAGGAACGCTTACATTCACACAGCGAGAGCAACTACGGAGTAGTGTCAGGTAGACATGTTAAAGTCTAGCTTGGGAGAAGTTCCAGAGTCCTATATAGGAAAGGTAACAGCCACTTTGAAAAAGCAAGTCTTGGCGGGTGGTTTGTAGGCCTGCAAAACCCTGTTTTGGTTGAAGTGTGAGAGTCATATATGAGAACGCTTACATTCACTCAGAGAAAGCAACGATGGGGTTGTTTGTAGGCTTACTAAACTGCAGTTTGGAAGAAGCACGAGAATCACATATAGGAGCACATACATTTTGACGCACTGAAAGTAACTATGGGGTGGTGTTTTATAGGCATGCTAAACTCTAGTTTGGACGAAGTTTGAGAATCACATATAAGAAAGCTTAGAGTCACTTAGAGAAAGCAAATCTCTGGGTGTGGAATGTAGGCCTGCTAAACTCTATTTTGGTTTAAGAGTGAGAGTCATATATGGGAAGGCTTACATTCCCTCAGAGAAAGCAACGACGGCGTGGTGGTTTGTAGGCATACTAAACTCTAGTTTGGAAGAAGTAGGAGAATGATATATGGGAACGCTTACATTCGCGTAGAGAAAGCAATTATGGGGTTGCGTTTTTGTAGCCATGCTAATCTCTAGTTTGGAAGAAGTTAAGGAGTAATATATAGGAAAGGGTACAGTCATAGAAACCAACTCTCGGGGGATGTTTTGTACACCTGCAAAACTCCAGTTTGGAAGTGGGAGAGAGTCATATTGGGGACCGCGTGCATTCACTCAGAGAAATCAACGATGGGATTGTGATTTGTAGGCATAGTCAACTCTAGTTTGGAAGAAGTACGAGAATCGTATATAGGAAAGCTTACCTTCACGCAGAGAAAGCAACTATGGAGTGATGTTTGTATGCCTACTAAAATATAGTTTGGAGGAAGTTCGAGAGCCATATCTGGGTAGCTTACAGTCACTTAGAGAAAGCAACCCTAGGCGGTGTTTCGTAGGCCTGCTAAACTCTATTTTCAATGAAGTGTTAGAATAATATATGGGAACTCAGTGAAAGCAACGTTGTGGTTGTGGTTCCTAGAAGAAGCAAGAGAATCACATGTAGAACCGCTTACATTCCGGCACCGAATGCAACTATGGGGTGGTGTTTTGTAGGCTTGCAAAACTCTAGTTTGGACGAAGTTTGAGAGTCATATATAGGAAAGTTTACAGTCACGTAGAGAAAGCAACTCTCTGGGTGTGGAATGTAGAGTTATTTTGGTTGAAATAGAGTTATTTTGGTTGAAGTGTGAGAGTCATATATGGGAACGCTTACATTCACTCAGAGAAAACAACGTTTGGGTGGTGGTTTGTAGGGCATACTAAACTGTAGTTTGGAAGAAGTACGAGAGTCCTATATAGGAACACTTACATTCACACAGAGAAAGCACTTATGGCGTCAGGTTTTGTAGGCATGCTAAACTGTAGTTTGGAAGAAGTTGGAGAACCTTATACAGGAAAGATTACCGTCACCCAGGGAAAGCAACTCTCGGGAGATTTTTTTGTACACATGCTAAACTCTAATTTGGATGAAGTGTGAGAGTCAAACATGGGACCGCTTACATTCCCTCAGAGAAACAACACTGGGGTGGTTTTTGTAGGCATACTAAATAGTTTGGAAGAAGTACGAGAATGATATTTGGGAACGCTTACATTCACACAGAGAAAGCAACTACGTGGTGGTGTTTTGTAAGCATGCTATAGTTTGGAAGAAGTTCCAAACCTGAACAGTCATTTAGAGAAAGCAACTCTTGGTGGGTGATTTTTAGGTCTGCTAAATTGTATTTTGAAAGAAGTACCAGAGTCATATATACTAATGCTTACATTCATGCAAAGAAAAAACCATGGGGTGATGTTTTGTGGGCATGTTAACCTGTAGTTTGGAAGAAGTTGGAGAGTCTTATTTAGGAAAGTTTACAGTCACCTAGAGAAAGCAACTCTCGGGAGAGCCTTTCTTGGCCTGCTAAACTCTACTTTGCATCAATTGTGAGAGTCAAACATGGGAATGCTTTCATTCATTCAGAGAACGCAACGTTTGGGTGGTGGTTTGTAGGCATTCTAAACTGTATTTTGGAGGAAGTACGAGAGTCATGTCTATGAACGCTTACATTCATGCAGAGAAAGCAACTGTGGGGTGGTTTCTAGGCATGCTAAACTCTAGTTTGGACGAAGTTTGACAATCACATATAAGAAAGCTTAGAGTCGCTTAAAGCAAATCTCTGGGTGTGGAATGTAGGTGTGCCAAACTCTATTTTGGTTTCAGAGTGAGAGTCATATATGGGAAGGCTTACATTCACTCAGAGAAAGCAACGATGGTGTGGTCGTTTGTAGGCATACTGAACTATAGTTTGGAAGAAGTAGGAGAATGATATATGGGAACGCTTACATTCATGCAGAGAAAGCAATTATGGGGTGGCTTTTTTGTAGCCATGCAAATCTCTATTTTGCAAGAAGTTAAAGAGAAATATATAGGAAAGCGTACCGTCATTTATAGAAACCAACTTTCGGGGGATGATTTGTAGGCCTGCAAAACTCTACTTTGGAAGAAGGGGGAGAGTCATATGGGGGACTGGGTATATTCACTCGGAGAAATCAACGACGGGGTTGTGGTTTGTAGGCATACTAAACTCTAGTTTGGAAGAAGGACGAGAATCATTTATAGGAACGCTTACATTCATGCAGAGAAAGCAACTATGGAGTGATGTTTGTATGCCTACTAAACGATAGATTGGAGGATGTTCGAGAGTCATATCTGGAAAGCTTACAGTCATTTAGAGAAAGCAACTCTCTGGGGGTGGTTCGTAGGCCTGCTAAACTCTATTTTCAATGAAGTGTTAAAATCATATACAGGAACGCTTACATTCACTCAGAGAAAGCAACGTTGGGGTGGCCGTTTTTGAGCATACTAAACTCTACTTTGGAAGAGGTACGAGAGACATACATAGGAACGCTTACATTAACACAGAGAAAGCAAATACGGGGTGCTGTAGTGCAGGCATGCTAAACTATAGATTGGAAGAAGTTCGAAAGCTGACAGTCACTTAGAGAAAGCAACTCTTGGCGGGTGATTTTTAGGTCTGCTAAATTGTATTTTGAAAGACGTACAAGAGTTATATACACAAACGCTTACATTTATGCAGAGAAAGAAACTATGGGGTGATGTTTTGTTGGCATGCTAAACTGCAGTTTGAAAGGACTTCCAGAGTGTTATATAGGATAGCTACAGTCACCTAGAGAAAACAACACTTGGGACAGCTTTGCAAGCCTCTAAACACTAATTAGCAGCAATTGTGAGAGTCAAATATGGGAAAGCTTACATTCACGGAGAGAACACAACGTTTGGGTGGTGGTTTGTAGGCATAATAACTGTAGGTCGGAAGAAGTAGGAGAGTCATATATATGAACAGTTACATTCACGCAGAGAAAGAAACTGTTGGGTGGTGTATGTACGCATGTTAATCTATACTTTGGAGGAAGTTTGAGAGTCATATCTGGGGAAAATTACAGTCACATAGCTAAATCAACCATCGGGGACTGGTTTGTAGGTCTGCTAAATTCTATTTTGGAAAAAGTGATTCATATAAGGGAATGCTTATGTTCACTCAGAGAAAGCAACGATGCGGTGGTGTACTGTTGGCATGCTAAACTTTAGTTTGGAAGAAGTTCGAGAGTTTTACATAGGAAAGCTTACATTCACCTAGAGAAAGCAACTCTCAGGATGTGGTTTATAGGCCTGGTGAACTCTAATTTGGATCAAGTGTGAGAGTCATACATACGAGTTCCAAAATACAGTTTAGTATGCCTACAAACCACCAGCCTAACATTGCTTTCTCTGAGTGGATATAGGCCTTCCCTTATATGAATCTCGGACTGCTTTCAAAATGCAATTTGCCGGACCTACAAAACACCGCCCGAGAGTTGCTTTCTCTCACTATAAGCTTTCCTATATATGACTTTGGGACATAGTTTAGCATGCCAACAAAAGGCCACCCCATAGTTTGCGTGAATGTAAGCGTTCCTATGCATCACGCTCGTACTTCTTCCAAAGTATAGTACACCTACCAACCACCTCCCCAACGTTGCTTTTTCTGAGTGAATGTAAGCATTCTTTTATTCTCGTACTTCCTCCAAACTCCAGTTTAGTGTGACTAAAAATCACCACCGCAACCTTGCTTTCTCTGAGTGAATGTTAGCGTTCCCATTTAAGATTCACACTTCATCCAAAATAGAATTTAGCAGAACTACAAACCGGCCCCCAAGGGTTGCTTTCTCTGTGAGACTGTAAGCTTTCCTATTACTCTTAACTTCTCCGCAACTAGAGATTTGCATGCCTACAAAACACCACCCCATAGTTGCCCTCTCTGCGTGAATGTAAGCACTCATATATATGACTCTGCTACTTCTTCCAAAATACAGTTTAGTATGCTTACAAACAACCAACCAAACGTTGCGTTCTCTCAGAGAATGTTAGCGTTCCCAAGTATGACTGTTCCAAATGATGCAAAGTAGAGTTTAGCAGGCTTACAAACTATCTCTCGAAAGTTGCTTCCTCTGGGGGACTGTAAGCTTTCCTATAAAAGACTGTCGAACGTCTTTGAAACTACATTTCAGCACGCCAACAAAACATAACCACATAGTTTCTTTCTCAGCATAAATATAAGCGATTTTATATATGACTCTTGTACTTCTATCAAAATACAATTTAGCAGACCTCAAAATCAACCGCCAAGAGTTGCTTTCTCTAAGTCACTGTCAGCTTTCGAACTTCTTCCAAATTATATTTTATCATGCCTACAAAACACCACCCCATAGTTGCTTTCTCTGCGTCCATATAATCGTTCATATATATGACTCTCGTACTTCTTCCAAACTGGAGTTAGTATACCTACAAACCGGCACCCCAATTTACCTTTCTCTGAGTGAATGAAGCGTATCCATGTATGCCTCTTTCACTTCATCCAAATTAGAGTTTAGCGGCCCACAAACCACCTCCTGTGAGTTGCTTTCTCTAGGTGACTGTAAACTTTCCTATATAAGACTCTCGAACTTCTTCCAAACTACAGTTTAGCATGCCAACAATACAGCGCCCCATCGTTGATTTCTCTGAGTCAACATAAGCGTTCCCATATATGACTCTCACTCTTCTTCCAAAATAGAATTTAGCAGACCTACACAACACCCGATGGTTCCAATTCTCTAGGTGACTTTAATTTTTCCCACATATGACTCTCGAACTTTCTCCAAACTAGATTATGATGATTACATAGACCACCCCACAGTTGCTTTCTCTGCGTGAATGTAACCGTTCATATATGACTCTCCTACTTCTTTTGAACTACAGCATTTATTCCTACAAACCATCACGACAACGTTCTTTCTGTGAGTGAATGCAAGCGTTTTCACACTTCATCCAAATTACAGTTTAGCAGACCTACCAACAAACTACAGAGATTTGTTTTTCTCTGTGTCACTGTAATCTTTCCTATGTAAGGCTCTCGAACTTCTTCCAAACCACAGTTTAGCATGCCAACAAAATACGATCACAGAGTTGCTTTCTCTGCGTGAATGTAAGCATTCGTATATATGACTCTCCTACTTCCTCCAAAATACAGTTTAGAATGCTTACAAACCACCACCCAAACGTTGCGTTCTCTGAGTGAATGTAAGCGTTCCCATGTTTGACTCTCACAATTGATGCAATCTAGAATTTAGCATGCTTAGAAACAATCTCCCGAGAGTTGCTTTCTCTGGGTGACTGTAAACTTTCCTATGTAAGACTCGCGAACTTCTTCCAAACTACAGTTTAGCATGCCAACAAAACACCGCCCCATAGTTGATTTCTCTTCGTGATCATAAGCGTTCCCATATATGACTCTCATTCTTCTTTCAAAATAGAATTTAGCAGATCTACAAAATGGCCCCCGATGGTTGCTTTCTCTAAGTGACTGTAATTTTCCCCAGATATGACTCTCGAAATTCCTCCAAACTACAGATTAGCATGCATACATACGCCACCCAACAGTTGCTTTCTCTGCGTGAATGTAACCGTTCATATATGACTCTCCTACTTCTTCCGAACTACAGTTATTATGCCTACAAACCACCACCCAAACGTTGTGTTCTCTGAGTGAATGTAAGCGTTCCCATGTTTGACTCTCACAATCGCTGCTTGTTAGAGTTTAGCAGGCTTGCAAAGCTCTCCTGAGTGTTGCTTTCTCTAGGTGACTGTAAGCTATCCTACATAACACTCTCGAACTTCTTCCAAACTGCAGTTTAGCATCCCCACAACACATCACCCCATAGTTTCTTTCTACGCATGAATGTAAGCGTTTGTATATAAGACTCTGACACGTCTTTCAAAATACAATTTAGCAGACTTAAAAAATCACCCGCCAAGAGTTGCTTTCTCTAAGTGACTGTCAGCTTTCGAACTTCTTCCATTCTATAGTTTAGCATGCCTGCACTACAGCACCCCGTATTTGCTTTCTCTGTGTTAATGTAAGCGTTCGTATTTATGTCTCTTGTACCTCTTCCAAAGTAGAGTTTAGTATGCTCACAAACGGCCACCCCAACGTTGCTTTCTCTGAGTGAATGTAAGCGTTCCTGTATATGATTTTAACACTTCATTGAAAATAGAGTTTAGCAGGCCTACGAACAACCCCCTGAGAGTTTCTTTCTCTAAATGACTGTAAGCTTTCCAGATATGACTCTCGAATATCCTCCAAACTATAGTTTAGTAGGCATACACACATCACTCCATAGCTGGTTTGTCTGCGTGAATGTAACCGTTCATATATATGACTTTCCTACTTCTTCCGAACTACAATTAAGGCCACAAACTGCAACCCAAACCTTGCGTTCTGAGTGGATGTAAACCTTCCCATACTTGACTTTAAGAGTTGGTGCAAATTATCAGGCTTAGAAATCATCTCCCAAGAGTTGCTCTCTCTAGGTGACTGTAAGCTTTGCTATATAAGATTCTAAACTTCCTCCAAACTATAGTTTAGTAGGCATACAAACCTCACTCCATAGTTGCTTTCTCTGCATGAATGTAAGCGTTCCTATATATGATTCTCCTACTTTCTCCAAACTAGAGTTTAGTATGCCTACAAAACACAACCCCATCCTCGATTTCTCTGAGTCAATGTACGTGGTCCCCAATATGACTCTCCCACTTCTTCCAAAGTAGAGTTTTGCAGGCCTACCCTTCATCCCCCGAAAGTTGGTTTCTATAAATGAGTGTACGCTTTCCTATATAACTTCTTCCAAACTAGAGATTAGCATGGGTACAAAAAAGCCACCCCATAATTGCTTTCTCTGCATGAATGTAAGCGTTCCCATATATCATTTTCCTACTTCTTCCAAACTAGAGTTTAGTATGCCTACAAACCACCACACCATCGTTGCTTTCTCTGAGTGAATGTAACCCTTTCCATATATGACTCTCAATCTAAACCAAAATAGAGTTTAGCACGCCTACATTCCACACCCAGAGATTTGCTTTCTCTAAGTGACTCTAAGCTTTCTTATATGTGATTCTCAAACTTCGTCCAAACTAGAGTTTAGCACGCCTAGAAAACACCACCCCACAGTTCCTTTCTCTGCATGAATGTAAGCGTTTGAATATATGACTCTGGTACTTCTTTCAAAATACAATTTAGCAGACCTAAAAATCCACCGCCAAGAGTTGCTTTCTCTAAGTGACTGTCTGCTTTCGAACTTCTTCCAAACTATATTTTAGCAGGCCTACAAAACACCACCCCATAGTTGCTTTCTCTGCGTCCATATAAGCGTTCATATATATGACTCTAGTACTTCTTCCAAACTGGAGTTAGTATACCTACAAACCGGCACCCCAATTTACCTTTCTCTGAGTGAATGAAGCGTATCCATGTATGCCTCTTTCACTTCATCCAAATTAGAGTTTAGCGGCTTACAAACCACCTCCTGTGAGTTGCTTTCTCTAGGTGACTGTAAACTTTCCTATATAAGACTTTCGAACTTCTTCCAAACTATAGTTTAGCATGCCAACAATACAGCGCCCCATCGTTGATTTCTCTGAGTCAACATAAGCGTTCCCATATATGACTCTCACTCTTTTTCCAAAATAGAATTTAGCAGACCTACACACCAGCCCCCGATTGTTCCTTTCTCTAAATGACTCTAATTTTCCCCAGATATGACTCTCGAACTTCCTCCAAACTACAGATTATGATGATTACATACGCCACTCCACAGTTGCTTTCTCTGCGTGAATGTAACCGTTCATATATGACTCTCCTACTTCTTCGAACTACAGTTGTTATTCCTACAAACCACCACGACAAAGTTCTTTCTCTGAGTGAATGCAAGCTTTCTCACACATCATCCAAATTACAGTTTAGTAGACCTACCAACAAACTACAGAGAGTTGTTTTCTCTGTGTCACTGTAATCTTTCCTATGTAAGGCTCTCGAACTTCTTCCAAACCACAGTTTAGCATGCCAACAAAATACGATCACAGAGTTGCTTTCTCTGCGTGAATGTAAGCATTCGTATATATGACTCTCCTACTTCCTCCAAAATACAGTTTAGAATGCTTACAAACCACCACCCAAACGTTGCGTTCTCTGAGTGAATGTAAGCGTTCCCATGTTTGACTCTCACAATTGATGCAAATTAGAGTTTAGCACGCTTAGAAACAATCTGCCGAGAGTTACTTTCTCTAGGTGACTGTAAGCTTTCTTATATAAGACTCGCGAACTTCTTCCAAACTACACTTTAGCATCCCAACGAAACACTGCCCTATCGTTGATTTCTCTGAGTGAACATAAGCGTTCCCACATATGAATTTCACTCTTCTTCCAAAATAGAATTTAGCAGATCTACAAAATGGCCCCCGATTGTTGCTTTCTCTAAGTGACTGCAATTTTCCCCAGATATGACTCTCGAACTTCCTCCAAAGTATAGATTAACATGCGTACATACACCACCCAACAGTTTCTTTCTCTGCGTGAATGTAACCGTTCATACATATGACTCTCCTACTTCTTAGGGTAAAGGTTAAGCGTTAGGGTTAGGGATTAGTGATTAGGGATTTTGGTTAGTGTTAGGGTTAGCGGTTAGGAGTTAGTGTTTTATGAAGGGGTATGGTTAGAATTAGGATTGGGGTTAGAGTTAGGGTGAGGTATAGGGGTTAGGTTTAGGGTAAAAGGATAGGATTAGGGTTACGGGTTGGGCTTAGGTTTAGGGTTAAAGTTTACTGCTAGGGTTAGGGATAGGGTTCAGGGTTAGCTTTAGGGGTTATGGTTAGGGTTAGGTGTTAGGATAGTGTCAGGGTTAGGTCTAGTCGTGAGGGTAAGGTTTAGGGTTACCTTTAAGAGCTAGGGTTAGGTTTAATGGTTAGGATTAGGATTAGGGTTAAGGGTTAGGGTAAGGCTTAGGGGTTAGGGTGAAGGGTTGGGGTTTTTATTAGGCATAGCGTTGGGGTTAGAAGTAAGGGTTACTGTCAGTGTTAGGGTTGTAGGTAGGGTTACGGTTAGGGTCAGCGGTTTAGAATTAGGGTTAGGAATTAAGTGTCACAGTGATCACTAGGAGATAGGGTTAGAATTATGGGATAGGGGTTGTTCTCAGGAAATGCGTTATGCATTAACGTTAGGATAAGAGGTTAAAGTTAGGCGCACGGTGAGGTTTACGTGTTAAGGGGAGAAATAGGAACAGGGTTGGGTGTTACGTTCAGGGTTAGGGTTATCTGTTAAAGGTATTGTTTATGCTTAGCGCTCGGGCCCTGTCTGCATTAGGCGGGCGGGGGGAGTTTAGGGGGCTGGGATTGTACCCGGGAACCCACTCTATCATACTCTGGGTATGGGCCCATGGGTTTCATGCAGGACACAGTGGTAGAGCCTCCTGTCACGCATGGCATGGGAGGATTGCAGGCTTTCTAAACTCTAAGAAAGCAAGAAGTCTGAGAATTAGATTTAGGGTTAGGATTATGGTTAGGGTTAAGGATGAAGTTTAGTGTTAGGGTGAGGGCTTAGGGTTAGGGATTAGGGTTAGGGTTAAAGGTTAGTCTTAGGTTTAACGGTTACACTTTGGTTTAGGGTTGAGGTTTACGGTTAGGGTTAAGATGAGGGGTTAGGGTTTGGTACAGGGTTAGGGTTAAGTGTTAGGTTTAGGGTTGAAGATTAGGATTAGGGTTAGGATTAAAGGTTAGCGTCAGAGTTAACGCTTAGGGTTAAGGTTAAGAGTTAGGGTTTAGGGTTAGGGTTAGGGTTAGTTTTAGGGTTAGAGTTATGTGCTATGGTTTGTGTTAGAGGTTAGGGTTAGGTTTACTGGTCACGGTTAGGGTTACGTTTAGGGGGTAGCATTAAGGTTAGGGTTAGGGTTAAGGGATAGGATTAGGGATAAGTGTTGGGCTTAGGGTTAGGGTTTAGTGTTAGGGTTATCATTAAGGATTAGGGGAAGGGTCAGGGTTAAATGCTTGGGTGCGGGTAATGGTTAGGGTCAGGGTTAAGGTTCACGGATAGGGTTAGTGTTAAGGGTTACGGGTAGGTTTAGGGTTCAGGGTTAGAGTTAGCATTAGGGCTTAAGGTTAGGATTAGGCGGTAGGTTCGAGTTAGGGTTAGATCTAGGCGTTAGGGTAAGGGCTAGCGTTAGGGTTAAGAGATAGGGTTAGGTTTAATGCTTAGGATTAGGGTTAGGGTTTGGGGTTAAAGTAAGTGTTAGGGGTTAGGTTTAAGGATCAAAGGTTAGGGTTATTTTTAGCTGTAGTGTTAGGGTTAGGGATAAGGGATCCCATTAGCATTAAGGGTCTTCCTTACTGTAGGGTTAAGGTTTAGGCTTAGAGTTAAAGGTTAAGGTTAGGGTCAGTGTTAAGATTTAGGGTGAGGGTTAACGGTTAGGGTAAAGGTTAAGCGTTAGGGTTAGGGATTAGTGATTAGGGTTTTTGGTTAGTGTTAGGGTTAGCGGTTAGGAGTTAGTGTTTTATGAAGGGGTATGGTTAGAATTAGGATTGGGGTTAGAGTTAGGGTGAGGTATAGGGGTTAGGTTTAGGGGTTAGTTTTAGGGTAAAAGGATAGGTTTAGGGTTACGGGTTGGGCTTAGGATTAGGGTTAAAGTTTACTGCTAGAGTTAGGGATAGGGTTCAGGGTTAGCTTTAGGGGTCTGGTGAGGGTTAGGTGTTAGGTTAGTGTCAGGGTTAGGTCTAGTCGTGAGGGTAAGGTTTAGCGTTACCTTTAAGAGCTAGGGTTAGGTTTAATGTTTAGGATTAGGATTAGGGTTAAGGGTTAGGGTAAGGCTTAGGGGTTAGGGTGAAGGGTTAGGGTTTTTATTAGGCATAGCGTTGGGGTTAGAAGTAAGGGTTACTGTCAGTGTTAGGGTTGTAGGTAGGGTTACGGTTAGGGTTAGCGGTTTAGAATTAGGGTTAGGGATTAGGTGTCACAGTGATCACTAGGAGATAGGGTTAGAATTATGGGATAGGGGTTGTTCTCAGGAAATGGGTTATGCGTTAACGTTAGGATAAGAGGTTAAAGTTAGGCGCACGGTGAGGTTTACGTGTTAAGGGGAGAAATAGGAACAGGGTTGGGTGTTATGTTCAGGGTTAGGGTTATCTGTTAAAGGTATTGTTTATGCTTAGCGCACGGGCCCTGTCTGCATTGGGCGGGCGGGGGGAGTTTAGGGGGCTGGGATTGTACCCGGGAACCCACTCTATCATACTCTGGGTATGGGCCCGTGGGTTTCATGCAGGACACAGTGGTAGAGCCTCCTTTCACGCATGGCATGGGAGGATTGCAGGCTTTCTAAACTCTAAGAAAGCAAGAAGTCTGAGAATTAGATTTAGGGTTAGGATTCTGGTTAGGGTTAAGGATGAAGTTTAGTGTTAGGGTGAGGGCTTAGGGTTAGGGATTAGGGTTAGGGTTAAAGGTTACACTTAGGTTTAACGGTTACACTTTGGTTTAGGGTTGAGGTTTACGGTTAGGGTTAAGATGAGGGGTTAGGGTTTGGTACAGGGTTAGGGTTAAGTGTTAGGTTTAGGGTTGAAGATTAGGATTAGGGTTAGGATTAAAGGTTAGCGTGAGAGTTAACGCTTAGGGTTAAGGTTAAGAGTTAGGGTTTAGAGTTAGAGTTAGGGTTAGTTTTAGGGTTTGAGTTATGTGCTATGGTTTGTGTTAGAGGTTAGGGTTAGGTTTACTGGTCACGGTTAGGGTTACGTTTAGGGGGTAGCATTAGGGTTAGGGTTAGGGTTAAGGGATAGGATTAGGGATAAATGTTGGGCTTAGGGTTAGGGTTTAGTGTTAGGGTTAGCAGTAAGGATTAGGGTTAGGGTCAAGGTTAAATGCTTGGGTGCGGGTAATGGTTAGGGTCAGGGTTAAGGTTCACGGATAGGGTTAGTGTTAAGGGTTACGGGTAGGTTTAGGGTTCAGGGTTAGAGTTAGCATTAGGGCTTAAGGTTAGGATTAGGCGGTAGGTTAGACTTAGGGTTAGATCTAGGCCTTAGGGTAAGGGCTAGCGTTAGGGTTAAGAGATAGGGTTAGGTTTAATGCTTAGGATTAGGGTTAGGGTTTGGGGTTAAAGTAAGTGTTATGGGTTAGGTTTAAGGATCAAAGGTTAGGGTTATTTTTAGCTGTAGTGTTAGGGTTAGGGATAAGGCATCCCATTAGCATTAAGGGTCTTCCTTACTGTAGGGTTAAGGGTTAGGCTTAGAGTTAAAGGTTAAGGTTAGGGTCAGTGTTAAGATTTAGGGTGAGGGTTAACGGTTAGGGTAAAGGTTAAGCGTTAGGGTTAGGGATTAGTGATTAGGGTTTTTGGTTAGTGTTAGGGTTAGCGGTTAGGAGTTAGTGTTTTATGAAGGGGTATGGTTAGAATTAGGATTGGGGTTAGAGTTAGGGTGAGGTATAGGGGTTAGGTTTAGGGGTTAGTTTTAGGGTAAAAGGATAGGATTAGGGTTACGGGTTGGGCTTAGGTTTAGGGTTAAAGATTACTGCTAGGGTTAGGGATAGGGTTCAGGGTTAGCTTTAGGGGTTCTGGTTAGGGTTAGGTGTTAGGTTAGTGTCAGGGTTAGGTCTAGTCGTGAGGGTAAGGTTTAGGGTTAGCTTTAAGAGCTAGGGTTAGGTTTAATGGTTAGGATTAGGATTAGGGTTAAGGGTTAGGGTAAGGCTTAGGGGTTAGGATGAAGGGTTAGGGTCAAGGGTTAGGGTTTTTGTTAGGCATAGCGTTGGGGTTAGAAATAAGGGTTACTGTCAGTGTCAGGGTTGTAGGTAGGGTTACGGTTAGGGTTAGTGGTTTAGAATTAGGGTTAGGGATTAGGTGTCACAGTGATGACTAGGAGATAGGGTTAGAATTATGGGATAGGGGTTGTTCTCAGGAAATGGGTTATGCATTAACGTTAGGATAAGTGGTTAAAGTTAGGTGCACGGTGAGGTTTACGTGTTAAGGGGAGAAATAGGAACAGGTTTGGGTGTTATGTTCAGGGTTAGGGTTATCTGTTAAAGGTATTGTTTATGCTTAGTGCACGGGCCCTGTCTGTATTGGGCGGGCGGGGGGAGTATAGGGGGCTGGGATTGTACCCGGAACCCACTCTATCATACTCTGGGTATGAGC
>NW_027182826.1:130000-137500 GCF_041146395.1 Eulemur rufifrons | reverse complement strand
GGTTAGGAGTTAGTGTTTTATGAAGGGGTATGGTTAGAATTAGGATTGGGTTTAGAGTTAGGGTGAGGTATAGGGGTTAGGTTTAGGGTAAAAGGATAGGATTAGGGTTACGGGTTGGGCTTAGGTTTAGGGTTAAAGTTTACTGCTAGGGTAAGGGATAGGGTTCAGGGTTAGCTTTAGGGGTTCTGGATAGGGTTAGGTGTTAGGTTAGTGTCAGGGTTAGGTCTAGTCGTGAGGGTAAGGTTTAGGGTTAGCTTTAAGAGCTAGGGTTAGGTTTAATGGATAGGATTAGGATTAGGGTTAAGGGTTAGGGTAAGGCTTAGGGGTTAGGGTGAAGGTTTAGGGTCAAGGGTTAGGGTTTTTGTTAGGCATAGCGTTGGGGTTAAAGTAAGGGTTACTGTCAGTGATAGGGTTGTAGGTAGGGTTACGGTTAGGGTTAGCGGTTTAGAATTAGGGTTAGGGATTAGGTGTCACAGTGATGACTAGGAGATAGGGTTAGAATTATGGGATAGGGGTTGTTCTCAGGAAATGGGTTATGCATTAACGTTAGGATAAGAGGTTAAAGTTAGGCCCACGGTGAGGTTTACGTGTTAAGGGGAGAAATAGGAACAGGGTTGGGTTGTTATGTTCAGGGTTAGGGTTATCTGTTAAAGGTATTGTTTATGCTTAGCGCACGGGCCCTGTCTGCATTAGGCGGGCGGGGGGAGTTTAGGGGGCTGGGATTGTACCCGGGAACCCACTCTATCATACTCTGTGTATGGGCCCGTGGGTTTCATGCAGGACACAGTGGTAGAGCCTCCTTTCACGCATGGCATGGGAGGATTGCAGGCTTTCTAAACTCTAAGAAAGCAAGAAGTCTGAGAATTAGATTTAGGGTTAGGATTATGGTTAGGGTTAAGGATGAAGTTTAGTGTTAGGGTGAGGGCTTAGGGTTAGGGATTAGGGTTAGGGTTAAAGGATACTCTTAGGTTTAACGGTTACACTTTGGTTTAGGGTTGAGGTTTACGGTTAGGGTTAAGATGAGGGGTTAGGGTTTGGTACAGGGTTAGGGTTAAGTGTTAGGTTTAGGGTTGAAGATTAGGATTAGGGTTAGGATTAAAGGTTAGCGTGAGAGTTAACGCTTAGGGTTAAGGTTAAGGGTTAGGGTTTAGGGTTAGGGTTAGGGTTAGTTTTAGGGTTAGAGTTATGTGCTATGGTTTGTGTTAGAGGTTAGGGTTAGGTTTACTGGTAACGGTTAGGGTTACGTTTAGGGGGTAGCATTAGGGTTAGGGTTAGGGTTAAGGGATAGGATTAGGGATAAGTTTTGGGCTTAGGATTAGGGTTTAGTGTTAGGGTTATCATTAAGGATTAGGGGTAGGGTCAGGGTTAAATGCTTGGGTGCGGGTAATGGTTAGGGTCAGGGTTAAGGTTCACGGATAGGGTTAGTGTTAAGGGTTACGGGTAGGTTTAGGGTTCAGGGTTAGAGTTAGCATTAGGGCTTAAGGTTAGGATTAGTCGGTAGGTTCGATTTAGGGTTAGATCTAGGCATTAGGGTAAGGGCTAGCGTTACGGTTAAGAGATAGGGTTAGGTTTAATGCTTAGGATAAGGGTTAGGGTTTGGGGTTAAAGTAAGTGTTAGGGGTTAGGTTTAAGGATCAAAGGTTAGGGTTATTTTTAGCTGTAGTGTTAGGGTTAGGGATAAGGGATCCCATTAGCATTAAGGGTCTTCCTTACTGTAGGGTTAAGGGTTAGGCTTAGAGTTAAAGGTTAAGGTTAGGGTCAGTGTTAAGATTTGGGGTGAGGGTTAACGGTTAGGGTAAAGGTTAAGCGTTAGGGTTAGGGATTAGTGATTAGGGTTTTTGGTTAGTGTTAGGGTTAGCGGTTAGGAGTTAGTGTTTTATGAAGGGGTATGGTTAGAATTAGGATTGGGGTTAGAGTTAGGGTGAGGTATAGGGGTTAGGTTTAGGGGTTAGTTTTAGGGTAAAAGGATAGGATTAGGGTTACGGGTTGGGCTTAGGTTTAGGGTTAAAGTTTACTGCTAGGGTTAGGGATAGGGTTCAGGGTTAGCTTTAGGGGTTCTGGTTAGGGTTAGGTGTTAGGTTAGTGTCAGGGTTAGGTCTAGTCGTGAGGGTAAGGTTTAGGGTTACCTTTAAGAGCTAGGGTTAGGTTTAATGGTTAGGATTAGGATTACGGTTAAGGGTTAGGGTAAGGCTTAGGGTTTAGGGTGAAGGGTTAGGGTTTTTATTAGGCATAGCGTTGGGGTTAGAAGTATGGGTTACTGTCAGTGTTAGGGTTGTAGGTAGGGTTACGGTTAGGGTTAGCAGTTTAGAATTAGGGTTAGGGATTAGGTGTCACAGTGATCACTAGGAGATAGGGTTAGAATTATGGGATAGGGGCTGTTCTCAGGGAATTCGTTATGCATTAACGTTAGGATAAGAGGTTAAAGTTAGGCGCACGGTGAGGTTTACGTGTTAAGGGGAGAAATAGGAACAGGGTTGGGTGTTACGTTCAGGGTTAGGGTTATCTGTTAAAGGTATTGTTTATGCTTAGCGCTCGGGCCCTGTCTGCATTAGGCGGGCGGGGGGAGTTTAGGGGGCTGGGATTGTACCCGGGAACCCACTCTATCATACTCTGGGTATGGGCCCATGGGTTTCATGCAGGACACAGTGGTAGAGCCTCCTTTCACGCATGGCATGGGAGGATTGCAGGCTTTCTAAACTCTAAGAAAGCAAGAAGTCTGAGAATTAGATTTAGGGTTAGGATTATGGTTAGGGTTAAGGATGAAGTTTAGTGTTAGGGTGAGGGCTTAGGGTTAGGGATTAGGGTTAGGGTTAAAGGTTACTCTTAGGTTTAACGGTTACACTTTGGTTTAGGGTTGAGGTTTACGGTTAGGGTTAAGATGAGGGGTTAGGGTTTGGTACAGGGTTAGGGTTAAGTGTTAGGTTTACGGTTGAAGATTAGGATTAGGGTTAGGATTAAAGGTTAGCGTGAGAGTTAACGCTTAGGTTTAAGGTTAAGAGTTAGGGTTTAGGGTTAGGGTTAGGGTTAGTTTTAGGGTTAGAGTTATGTGCTATGGTTAGTGTTAGAGGTTAGGGTTAGTTTTACTGGTCACGGTTAGGGTTACGTTTAGGGGGTAGCATTAGGGTTAGGGTTAAGGTTAAGGGATAGGATTAGGGATAAGTGTTGGGCTTAGGGTTAGAGTTTAGTGTTAGGGTTATAATTAAGGATTAGGGGAAGGGTCAGGGTTAAATGCTTGGGTGCGGGTAATGGTTAGGGTCAGGCTTAAGGTTCACGGATAGGGTTAGTGTTAAGGGTTACGGGTAGGTTTAGGGTTCAGGGTTAGAGTTAGCATTAGGGCTTAAGGTTAGGATTAGGCGGTAGGTTCGATTTAGGGTTAGATCTAGGCGTTAGGGTAAGTGCTAGCGTTAGGGTTAAGAGATAGGGTTAGGTTTAATGCTTAGGATTAGGGTTAGGGTTTGGGGTTAAAGTAAGTGTTAGGGGTTAGGTTTAAGGATCAAAGGTTAGGGTTATTTTTAGCTGTAGTGTTAGGGTTAGGGATAAGGGATCCCATTAGCATTAAGGGTCTTCCTTACTGTAGGGTTAAGGGTTAGGCTTAGAGTTAAAGGTTCAGATTAGGGTCAGTGTTAAGATTTAGGGTGAGGCTTAACGGTTAGGGTAAAGGTTAAGCGTTAGGGTTAGGGATTAGTGATTAGGGTTTTTGGTTAGTGTTAGGGTTAGCGGTTAGGAGTTAGTGTTTTATGAAGGGGTATGGTTAGAATTAGGATTGGGGTTAGAGTTAGGGTGAGGTATAGGGGTTAGGTTTAGGGGTTAGTTTTAGGGTAAAAGGATAGGATTAGGGTTACGGGTTGGGCTTAGGTTTAGGGATAAATTTTACTGCTAGGGTTAGGGATAGGGTTCAGGGTTAGCATTAGGGGTTCTGGTTAGGGTTAGGTGTTAGGTTAGTGTCAGGGTTAGGTCTAGTCGTGAGGGTAAGGTTTAGGGTTAGCTTTAAGAGCTAGGGTTAGGTTTAATGGTTAGGATTAGGATTAGGGTTAAGGGTTAGGGTAAGGCTTAGGGGTTAGGGTGAAGGGTTAGGGTTTTTATTAGGCATAGCGTTGGGGTTAGAAGTAAGGGTTACTGTCAGTGTTAGGGTTGTAGGTAGGGTTACGGTTAGGGTTAGCGGTTTAGAATTAGGGTTAGGGATTAAGTGTCACAGTGATCACTAGGAGATAGGGTTAGAATTATGGGATAGGGGTTGTTCTCAGGAAATGCGTTATGCATTAACGTTAGGATAACAGGTTAAAGTTAGGCGCACGGTGAGGTTTACGTGTTAAGGGGAGAAATAGGAACAGGGTTGGGTGTTATGTTCAGGGTTAGGGTTATCTGTTAAAGGTATTGTTTATGCTTAGCGCACGGGCCCTGTCTGCATTAGGCGGGCGGGGGGAGTTTAGGGGGCTGGGATTGTACCCGGGAACCCACTCTATCATACTCTGGGTATGGGCCCGTGGGTTTCATACAGGACACAGTGGTAGAGCCTCCTTTCACGCATGGCATGGGAGGATTGCAGGCTTTCTAAACTCTAAGAAAGCAAGAAGTCTGAGAATTAGATTTAGGGTTAGGATTATGGTAAGGGTTAAGGATGAAGTTTAGTGTTAGGGTGAGGGCTTAGGGTTAGGGATTAGGGTTAGGGTTAAAGGTTACTCTTAGGTTTAACGGTTACACTTTGGTTTAGGGTTGAGGTTTACGGTTAGGGTTAAGATGAGGGGTCAGGGTTTGGTACAGGGTTAGGGTTAAGTGTTAGGTTTAGGGTTGAAGATTAGGATTAGGGTTAGGATTAAAGGTTAGCGTCAGAGTTAACGCTTAGGGTTAAGGTTAAGAGTTAGGGTTTAGGGTTAGGGTTAGGGTTAGTTTTAGGGTTAGAGTTATGTGCTATGGTTTGTGTTAGAGGTTAGGGTTAGGTTTACTGGTCACGGTTAGGGTTACGTTTAGGGGGTAGCATTAGGGTTAGGGTTAGGGTTAAGGGATAGGATTAGGGATAAGTGTTGGGCTTAGGGTTAGGGTTTAGTGTTAGGGTTAGCAGTAAGGATTAGGGTTAGGATCAAGGTTAAATGCTTGGGTGCGGGTAATGGTTAGGGTCAGGGTTAAGGTTCACGGATAGGGTTAGTGTTAAGGGTTACGGGTAGGTTTAGGGTTCAGGGTTAGAGTTAGCATTAGGGCTTAAGGTTAGGATTAGGCGGTAGGTTAGACTTAGGGTTAGATCTAGGCCTTAGGGTAAGGGCTAGCGTTAGGGTTAAGAGATAGGGTTAGGTTTAATGCTTAGGATTAGGGTTAGGGTTTGGGGTTAAAGTAAGTGTTAGGGGTTAGGTTTAAGGATCAAAGGTTAGGGTTATTTTTAGCTGTAGTGTTAAGGTTAGGGATAAGGCATCCCATTAGCATTAAGGGTCTTCCTTACTGTAGGGTTAAGGGTTAGGCTTAGAGTTAAAGGTTAAGGTTAGCGTCAGTGTTAAGATTTAGGGTGAGGGTTAACGGTTAGGGTAAAGGTTAAGCATTAGGGTTAGGGATTAATGATTATGATTTTTGGTTAGTGTTAGGGTTAGCGGTTAGGAGTTAGTGTTTTATGAAGGGGTATGGTTAGAATTAGGATTGGGGTTAGAGTTAGGGTGAGGTATAGGGGTTAGGTTTAGGGGTTAGTTTTAGGGTAAAAGGATAGGATTAGGGTTACGGGTTGGGCTTAGGTTTAGGGTTAAAGTTTACTGCTAGGGTTAGGGATAGGTTTCAGGGTTAGCTTTAGGGGTTCTGGTTAGGGTTAGGTGTTAGGTTAGTGTCAGGGTTAGGTCTAGTCGTGAGGGTAAGGTTTAGGGTTAGCTTTAAGAGCTAGGGTTAGGTTTAATGGTTAGGATTAGGATTAGGGTTAAGGGTTAGGGTAAGGCTTAGGGGTTAGGATGAAGGGTTAGGGTCAAGGGTTAGGGTTTTTGTTAGGCATAGCGTTGGGGTTAGAAGTAAGGGTTACTGTCAGTGTCAGGGTTGTAGGTAGGGTTACGGTTAGGGTTAGCGGTTTAGAATTAGGGTTAGGGATTAGGTGTCGCAGTGATGACTAGGAGATAGGGTTAGAATTATGGGATAGGGGTTGTTCTCAGGAAATGGGTTATGCATTAACGTTAGGATAAGAGGTTAAAGTTAGGCGCACGGTGAGGTTTACGTGTTAAGGGGAGAAATAGGAACAGGGTTGGGTGTTATGTTCAGGGTTAGGGTTATCTGTTAAGGTATTGTTTATGCTTAGTGCACGGGCCCTGTCTGCATTGGGCGGGCGGGGGGAGTATAGGGGGCTGGGATTGTACCCGGGAACCCACTCTATCATACTCTGGGTATGAGCCCGTGGGTTTCATGCAGGACGCAGTGGTAGAGCCTCCTTTCACGCATGGCATGGGAGGATTGCAGGCTTTCTAAACTCTAAAAAGCAAGAAGTCTGAGAATTAGATTTAGGGTTAGGATTATGGTTAGGGTTAAGGATGAAGTTTAGTGTTAGG
This sequence comes from Eulemur rufifrons, assembly GCF_041146395.1. Classification (NCBI taxonomy): domain Eukaryota; kingdom Metazoa; phylum Chordata; class Mammalia; order Primates; family Lemuridae; genus Eulemur; species Eulemur rufifrons. The sequence goes on along the minus strand of NW_027182826.1, from coordinate 130,994 downwards.
GTGAGGGCTTATGGTTAGGGCTTAGGGTTAGGGTTAAACGTTACTCTTAGGTTTAACGGTTACACTTTGGTTTAGGGTTGAGGTTTACAGTTAGGGTTAAGATGAGGGGTTAGGGTTTGGTACAGGGTTAGGGGTAAGTGTTAGGTTTAGGGTTGAAGACAAGGATTAGGGTTAGGATTAAAGGTTAGCGTGAGAGTTAACTCTTAGTGTTAAGGTTAAGAGTTAGGGTTTAGGGTTTAGGTTTAGGGTTAGGGTTAGTTTTAGAGTTAGAGTTATGTGCTATGGTTTGTGTTAGAGGTTCGTGTTAGGTTTACTGGTCACTGCTAGGGTTAGGTTTAGGGTGTAGCATTAGGGTTAGGCTTATGGTTAGGGTTAAGAGATAGGATTAGGGATAAGTGTTGGGCTTACGGTTAGGGTTTAGTGTTAGGGTTATCATTAAGGATTAGGGGTAGGGTCAGGGTTAAATGCTTGGGTGCGGGTAATGGTAAGGGTCAGGGTGAAGGTTCACGGATAGGGTTAGTGTTAAGGGTTACGGGTAGGTTTAGGGTTTAGGGTTAGAGTTAGGGTTAGGGTTAGGATTAGGGGTTAGGGTTAGGGTCAGGGTCAGGGTCAGGGGTTAGGGGTTAGGGTTAGGGTTAGGGTTGGGGTTGGGGTCGGGGTTATGGTTAGGGTTAGGGTTAGGGGTTAGGGTTAGGGTTAGGTGTTAGTGTTAGGGGTTAGGTGTTAGGGTTAGGGGTTAGGGTTAGGATTAGGGGTTAAGGTTAGTGGTTAGGTTTAGGGTTAGGGTTAGGGGTAGGTTTAGGGGTTAGGGGTAGGGTTAGGGATTAGGGTTAGCGTTAGGGGTAGGGGCAGGGGTAGGGTTAGGGGTTAGGGTTAGGGGTAGGGGTAGGGGTAGGGGTTAGGGTTGGGGTTAGGGGTTATGGTTAGGGTTAGGGTTTGTGGTTAGGGTTAGGGGTTAGGGTTAGGGGTTAGGGTTATGGTTAGGTTTATGGTT
>NW_027182826.1:117500-125000 GCF_041146395.1 Eulemur rufifrons | reverse complement strand
GGTAGAGCCTCCTTTCACGCATGGCATGGGAGGATTGCAGGCTTTCTAAACTCTAAGAAAGCAAGAAGTCTGAGAATTAGATTTTGGGTTAGGATTATGGTTAGAGTTAAGGATGAAGTTTAGTGTTAGGGTGAGGGCTTAGGGTTAGGGATTAGGGTTAGGGTTAAAGGATACTCTTAGGTTTAACGGTTACACTTTGGTTTAGGGTTGAGGTTTACGGTTAGGGTTAAGATGAGGGGTTAGGGTTTGGTACAGGGTTAGGGTTAAGTGTTAGGTTTAGGGTTGAAGATTAGGATTACGGTTAGGATTAAAGGTTAGCGTGAGAGTTAACGCTTAGGGTTAAGGTTAAGGGTTAGGGTTTAGGGTTAGGGTTAGGGTTAGTTTTAGGGTTAGAGTTATGTGCTATGGTTTGTGTTAGAGGTTAGGGTTAGGTTTACTGGTCACGGTTAGGGTTACGTTTAGGGGGTAGCATTAGGGTTAGGGTTAGGGTTAAGGGATAGGATTAGGGATAAGTGTTGGGCTTAGGATTAGGGTTTAGTGTTAGGGTTATCATTAAGGCTTAGGGGTAGGGTCAGGGTTAAATGCTTGGGTGCGGGTAATGGTTAGGGTCAGGGTTAAGGTTCACGGATTGGGTTAGTGTTAAGGGTTACGGGTAGGTTTAGGGTTCAGGGTTAGAGTTAGCATTAGGGCTTAAGGTTAGGATTAGGCGGTAGGTTCGATTTAGGGTTAGATCTAGGCATTAGGGTAAGGGCTAGCGTCAGGGTTAAGAGATAGGGTTAGGTTTAATGCTTAGGATTAGGGTTAGGGTTTGGGGTTAAAATAAGTGTTAGGGGTTAGGTTTAAGGATCAAAGCTTAGGGTTATTTTTAGCTGTAGTGTTAGGGTTAGGGATAAGTGATCCCATTAGCATTAAGGGTCTCCCTTACTGTAGGGTTAAGGGTTAGGCTTAGAGTTAAAGGTTAAGGTTAGGGTCAGTGTTAAGATTTAGGGTGAGGGTTAACGGTTAGGGTAAAGGTTAAGCGTTAGGGTTAGGGATTAGTGATTAGGGTTTTGGGTTAGTGTTAGGGTTAGCGGTTAGGAGTTAGTGTTATATGAAGGGGTATGGTTAGAATTAGGATTGGGGTTAGAGTTAGGGTGAGTTATAGGGGTTAGGTTTAGGGGTTAGTTTTAGGGTAAAAGGATAGGATTAGGGTTACGGGTTGGGCTTAGGTTTAGGGTTAAAGTTTACTGCTAGGGTTAGGGATAGGGTTCAGGGTTAGTTTTAGGGGTTCTGGTTAGGGTTAGGTGTTAGGTTAGTGTCAGGGTTAGGTCTAGTCGTGAGGGTAAGGTTTAGGGTTAGCTTTAAGAGCTAGGGTTAGGTTTAATGGTTAGGATTAGGATTAGGGTTAAGGGTTAGGGTAAGGCTTAGGGGTTAGGGTGAAGGGTTAGGGTCAAGGGTTAGGGTTTTTGTTAGGCATAGCGTTGGGGTTAGAAGTAAGGGTTACTGTCAGTGTCAGGGTTGTAGGTAGGGTTACGGTTAGGGTTAGCGGTTTAGAATTAGGGTTAGGGATTAGGTGTCACAGTGATGACTAGGAGATAGGGTTAGAATTATGGGATAGGGGTTGTTCTCAGGAAATGGGTTATGCATTAACGTTAGGATAAGAGGTTAAAGTTAGGCGCACGGTGAGGTTTACGTGTTAACGGGAGAAATAGGAACAGGGTTGGGTGTTATGTTCAGGGTTAGGGTTATCTGTTAAAGGTATTGTTTATGCTTAGCGCACGGGCCCCGTCTGCGTTGGGCGGGCGGGGGGAGTTTAGGGGGCTGGGATTGTACCCGGGAACCCACTCTATCATACTCTGGGTATGGGCCCGTGGGTTTCATGCAGGACACAGTGGTAGAGCCTCCTTTCACGCATGGCATGGGAGGATTGCAGGCTTTCTAAACTCTAAGAAAGCAAGAAGTCTGAGAATTAGATTTAGGGTTAGGATTATGGTTAGGGTTAAGGATGAAGTTTAGTGTTAGGGTGAGGGCTTAGGGTTAGGGATTAGGGTTAGGGTTAAAGGTTACCCTTAGGTTTAACGGTTCCACTGTGGTTTAGGGTTGAGGTTTACGGTTAGGGTTAAGATGAGGGGTTAGGGTTTGGTACAGCGTTAGAGTTAAGTACTAGGTTTAGTGTTGAAGATTAGGATTAGGGTTAGGATTAAAGGTTAGCGTGAGAGTTAACGCTTAGAGTTAAGGTTAAGAGTTAGGGTTTAGGGTTAGGTTTAGGGTTAGTGTTAGTTTTAGGGTTAGAGTTATGTGCTATGGTTTGTGTTAGCGGTTAGGGTTAGGTTTACTGGTGACGGTTAGGGTTACGTTTAGGGGTTAGCATTAGGGTTAGGGTTAGGGTTAGGGTTAAGGGATAGGATTACGGTTAAGTGTTGGCCTTAGGGTTAGGGTTTAGTGTTAGGGTTATCATTAAGGACTAGGGGTAGGGTCAGGGTTAAATGCCTGGGTGCGGGTAATGGTTAGGGTCAGGGTTAAGGTTCACGGATAGGGTTAGTGTTAAGGGTTACGGGTAGGTTTAGAGTTCAGGGTTAGAGTTAGCATTAGGGCTTAAGGTTAGGATTAGGCGGTAGGTTCGATTTAGGGTTAGATCAAGGCGTTCGGGTAAGGGCTAGCATTAGGCTTAAGAGATAGGGTTAGGTTTAATGCTTAGGATTAGGGTTAGGGTTTGGGGTTAAAGTAAGTGTTAGGGGTTAGGTTTAAGGATGAAAGGTTACTATTATTTTTAGCTGTAGTGTTAGGGTTACGGAAAGGGATCCCATTAGCATTAAGGGTCTTCCTTACTGTAGGGTTAAGGGTTAGGCTTAGAGTTAAAGGTTAAGGTTAGGGTCAGTGTTAAGATTTAGGGTGAGGGTTAACGGTTAGGGTAAAGGTTAAGCGTTAGGGTTAGGGATTAGTGATTAGGGTTTTTGGTTAGTGTTAGGGTTAGCGGTTAGGAGTTAGTGTTTTATGAAGGGGTATGGTTAGATTTAGGATTGGGGTTAGAGTTAGGGTGAGGTATAGGTGTTAGGTTTAGGGGTTAGTTTTAGGGTAAAAGGATAGGATTAGGGTTACGGGTTGGGCTTAGGTTTAGGGTTAAAGTTTACTGCTAGGGTTAGGGATAGGGTTCAGGGTTAGCTTTAGGGGTTCTCCTTAGGGTTAGGTGTTAGGTTAGTGTCAGGGTTAGGTCTAGTCGTGAGGGCAAGGTTCAGGGTTATCTTTAAGAGCTAGGGTTAGGTTTAATGGTTAGGATTAGGATTAGGGTTAAGGGTTAGGGTAAGGCTTAGGGGTTAGGGTGCAGGGTTAGGGTTTTTGTTAGGCATAGCGTTGGGGTTAGAAGTAAGGGTTACTGTCAGTGTTAGGGTTGTAGGTAGGGTTACGGTTAGGGTTAGCGGTTTAGAATTAGGGTTAGGGATTAGGTGTCACAGTGATGACTAGGAGATAGGGTTAGAATTATGGGATAGGGGTTGTTCTCAGGAAATGGGTTATGCATTAACGTTAGGATAAGAGGTTAAAGTTAGGCGCACGGTGAGGTTTACGTGTTAACGGGAGAAATAGGAACAGGGTTGGGTGTTATGTTCAGGGTTAGGGTTATCTGTTAAAGGTTTTGTTTATGCTTAGCGCACAGGCCCTGTCTGCATTAGGCGGTCGGGGGGAGTTTAGGGGGCTGGGATTGTACCCGGGAACCCACTCTATCATACTCTGGGTATGGGCCCGTGGGTTTCATGCAGGACACAGTGGTAGAGCCTCCTTTCACGCATGGCATGGGAGGATTGCAGGCTTTCTAAACTCTAAGAAAGTAAGAAGTCTGAGAATTAGATTTAGGGTTAGGATTCTGGTTAGGGTTAAGGATGAAGTTTAGTGTTAGGGTGAGGGCTTAGGGTTAGGGATTAGGGTTAGGGTTAAAGGTTACTCTTAGGTTTAACGGTTACACTTTGGTTTAGGGTTGAGGCTTACGGTTAGGGTTAAGATGAGGGGTTAGGGTTTGGTACAGGGTTAGGGTTAAGTGTTAGGTATAGGGTTGAAGATTAGGATTAGCGTTAGGATTAAAGGTTAGCGTGAGAGTTAACGCTTAGTGTTAAGGTTAAGAGTTAGGGTTTAGGGTTAGGGTTGGTGTTAGGTTTAGTTTTAGGGTTAGAGTTATGTGCTATGATTTGTGTTAGAGGTTAAGTTTAGGTTTACTGGTCACGGTTAGGGTTACGTTTATGGGTTTGCGTTAGGGTTAGGGATAAGGGATAGGATTAGGGTTAAGTGTTGGGCTTAGGGTTAGGGTTTAGTGTTAGTGTTATCATTAAGGATTAGGGGTAGGGTCAGGGTTAAATGCTTGGGTGCGGGTAATGGTTAGGGTCAGGGTTAAGGTTCACGGATAGGGTTAGTGTTAAGGGTTACGGGTGGGTTTAGGGTTCAGGGTTAGAGTTAGCATTAGGGCTTAAGGTTAGGATTAGGCGGTAGGTTCGATTTAGGGTTAGATCTAGGCGTTAGGGTAAGGGCTAGCGTTAGGGTTCAGAGATAGGGTTAGGTTTAATGCTTAGGATTAGGGTTAGGGTTTGGGGTTAAAGTAAGTGTTAGGGGTTAGGTTTAAGGATCCAAGGTTAGGGTTATTTTTAGCTGTAGTGTTAGGGTTAGGGATAAGGGATCCCATTAGCATTAAGGGTCTTCCTTACTGTAGGGTTAAGGGTTAGGCTTAGAGTTAAAGGTTAAGGTTAGGGTCAGTGTTAAGATTTAGGGTGAGGGTTAACGGTTAGGGTAAAGGTTAAGTGTTAGGGTTAGGGATTAGTCATTAGGGTTTTTGGTTAGTGTTAGGTTAGCGGTTAGTGTTTTATGAAGGGGTATGGTTAGAATTAAGATTGGGTTTAGAGTTAGGGTGAGGTATAGGGGTTAGGTTTAGGGGTTAGTTTTAGGGTAAAAGGATAGGATTAGGGTTACGGGTTGGGCTTAGGTTTAGGGTTAAAGTTTACTGCTAGGGTTAGGGATAGGGTTCAGGGTTAGCTTTAGGGGTTCTGGTGAGGGTTAAGTGTTAGGTTAGTGTCAGGGTTAGGTCTAGTCGTGAGGGTAACGTTTAGGGTTAGCTTTAAGAGCTAGGGTTAGGTTTAATGGTTAGGATTAGGATTAGGGTTAAGGGTTAGGGTAAGTCTTAGGGGTTAGGGTGAAGGGTTAGGGTCAAGGGTTAGGGTTTTTGTTAGGCATAGCGTTGGGTTTAGAAGTAAGGATTACTGTCAGTGTTAGGGTTATAGGTAGGGTTACGGTTAGGGTTAGCGGTTTGGAATTAGGGTTAGGGATTAGGTGTCACAGTGATGACTAGGAGATAGGGTTAGAATTATGGGATAGGGGTTGTTCTCAGGAAATGGGTTATGCATTAACGTTAGGATAAGAGGTTAAAGTTAGGCGCACGGTGAAGTTTACCTGTTAAGGGGAGAAATAGGAACAGGGTTGGGTGTTATGTGCAGGGTTAGGGTTATCTGTTAAAGGTATTGTTTATGCTTAGCGCACGGGCCCTGTCTGCATTAGGCGGGCGGGGGGGAGTTTAGGGGGCTGGGATTGTACCCGGGAACCCACTCTATCATACTCTGGGTACGGGTCCGTGGGTTTCCTACAGGACACAGTGGTAGAGCCTCCTTTCACGCATGGCATGGCAGGATTGCAGGCTTTCTAAACTCTAAGAAAGCAAGAAGTCTGAGAATTAGATTTAGGGTTAGGATTATGGTTAGGGTTAAGGATGAAGTTTAGTGTTAGGGTGAGGGCTTAGGGTTAGGGATTAGGGTTAGGGTTAAAGGTTACTCTTAGGTTTAACGGTTACACTTTGGTTTAGGGTTGAGGTTTACGGTTAGGGTTAAGATGAGGGGTTAGGGTTTGGTACAGGGTTAGGGTTAAGTGTAAGGTTTAGGGTTGAAGATTAGGATTAGGGTTAGGATTATAGGATAGCTTCAGAGTTAACGCTTAGTGTTAAGGATAAGAGTTAGGGTTTAGGGTTAGGTTTAGGGTTAGGGTTAGTTTTAGGGTTAGAGTTATGTGCTATGGTTTGTGTTAGAGGTTAGGGTTAGGTTTACTGGTGACGGTTAGGGTTACGTTTAGGGGTTAGCATTAGGGTTAGGGTTAGGGTTAGGGTTAAGGGATAGGATTACAGTTAAGTGTTGGCCTTAGGGTTAGGGTTTAGTGTTAGGGTTATCATTAAGGACTAGGGGTAGGGCCAGGGTTAAATGCCTGGGTGCGGGTAATGGTTAGGGTCAGGGTTAAGGTTCACGGATAGGGTTAGTGTTAAGGGTTACGGGTAGGTTTAGGGTTCAGGGTTAGAGTTAGCATTAAGGCTTAAGGTTAGGATTAGGCGGTAGGTTCAATTTAGGGTTAGATCTAGGCGTTAGGGTAAGGGCTAGCGTTAGGGTTAAGACATAGGGTTAGGTTTAATGCTTAGGATTAGGGTTAGGGTTTGGGGTTAAAGTAAGTGTTAGGGGTTAGGTTTAAGGATGAAAGGTTACTGTTATTTTTAGCTGTAGTGTTAGGGTTACGGAAAAGGGATCCCATTAGCATTAAGGGTCTTCCTTACTGTAGGGTTAAGGGTTAGGCTTAGAGTTAAAGGTTAAGGTTAGGGTCAGTGTTAAGATTTAGGGTGAGGGTTAACGGTTAGGGTAAAGGTTAAGCGTTAGGGTTAGGGATTAGTGATTAGGGTTTTTGGTTAGTGTTAGGGTTAGCGGTTAGGAGTTAGTGTTTTATGAAGGGGTATGGTTAGAATTAGGATTGGGGTTAGAGTTAGGGTGAGGTATAGGGGTTAGGGTTAGGGTTAGGGTTAGGGTTAGGGTTAGTTTTAGGGTTAGAGATATGTGCTATGGTTTGTGTTAGAGGTTAGGGTTAGGTTTACTGGTCACGGTTAGGGTTACGTTTAGGGGGTAGCATTAGGGTTAGGCTTAGGGTTAGGGTTAGGGGATAGGATTAGGGATAAGTGTTGGGCTTAGGGTTAGGGTTTAGTGTTAGGGTTAGCATTAAGGATTAGGGTTAGGGTCAGGGTTAAATGCTTGGGTGCGGGTAATGGTTAGGGTCAGGGTTAAGGTTCACGGATAGGGTTAGTGTTAAGGGTTACGGGTAAGTTTAGGGTTCAGGGTTAGAGTTAGCATTAGGGCTTAAGGTTAGAATTAGGCGATAGGTTAGACTTAGGGTTAGATCTAGGCCTTAGGGTAAGGGCTAGCGTTAGGGTTAAGAGATAGGGTTAGGTTTAATGCTTAGGATTAGGGTTAGGGTTTGGGGTTAAAGTAAGTGTTAGGGGTTAGGTTTAAGGATCAAAGGTTAGGGTTATTTTTAGCTGTAGTGTTAGGGTTAGGGATAAGGGATCCCATTAGCATTAAGGGTCTTCCTTACTGTAGGGTTAAGGGTTAGGCTTAGAGTTAAAGGTTAAGGTTAGGGTCAGTGTTAAGATTTGGGGTGAGGGTTAATGGTTAGGGTAAAGGTTAAGCGTTAGGGTTAGGGATTAGTGATTAGGGTTTTTGGTTAGTGTTAGGGTTAGCGGTT
>NW_027182826.1:100000-102500 GCF_041146395.1 Eulemur rufifrons | reverse complement strand
TCTGTAGGGTTAAGGGTTAGGCTTAGAGTTAAAGGTTAAGGTTAGGGTCAGTGTTAAGATTTAGGGTGAGGGTTAACGGTTAGGGTAAAGGTTAAGTGTTAGGGTTAGGGATTAGTGATTAGGGTTTTTGGTTAGTGTTAGGATAGCGGTTAGTGTTTTATGAAGGGGTATGGTTAGAATTAGGATTGGGGTTAGAGTTAGGGTGAGGTATAGGGGTTAGGTTTAGGGGTTAGTTTTAGGGTAAAAGGATAGGATTAGGGTTACGGGTTGGGCTTAGGTTTAGGGTTAAAGTTTACTGCTAGGGTTAGGGATAGGGTTCAGGGTTAGCTTTAGGGGTTCTGGTGAGGGTTAAGTGTTAGGTTAGTGTCAGGGTTAGGTCTAGTCGTGAGGGTAACGTTTAGGGTTAGCTTTAAGAGCTAGGGTTAGGTTTAATGGTTAGGATTAGGATTAGGGTTAAGGGTTAGGGTAAGTCTTAGGGGTTAGGGTGAAGGGTTAGGGTCAAGGGTTTGGGTTTTTGTTAGGCATAGTGTTGGGGTTAGAAGTAAGGGTTACTGTCAGTGTTAGGGTTATAGGTAGGGTTACGGTTAGGGTTAGCGGTTTGGAATTAGGGTTAGAGATTAGGTGTCACAGTGATGACTAGGAGATAGGGTTAGAATTATGGGATAGGGGTTGTTCTCAGGAAATGGGTTATGCATTAACGTTAGGATAAGAGGTTAAAGTTAGGCGCACGGTGAAGTTTACGTGTTAAGGGGAGAAATAGGAACAGGGTTGGGTGTTATGTGCAGGGTTAGGGTTATCTGTTAAAGGTATTGTTTATGGTTAGCGCACGGGCCCTGTCTGCATTAGGCGGGCGGGGGCGAGTTTTGGGGGCTAGGATTGTACCCGGGAACCCACTCTATCATACTCTGGGTATGGGCCCGTGGGTTTCATACAGGACACAGTGGTAGAGCCTCCTTTCACGCATGGCATGGGAGGATTGCAGGCTTTCTAAACTCTAAGAAAGCAAGAAGTCTGAGAATTAGATTTAGGGTTAGGATTATGGTTAGGGTTAAGGATGAAGTTTAGTGTTAGGGTGAGGGCTTAGGGTTAGGGATTAGGGTTAGGGTTAAAGGTTACTCTTAGGTTTAACGGTTACACTTTGGTTTAGGGTTGAGGTTTACGGTTAGGGTTAAGATGAGGGGTTAGGGTTTGGTACAGGGTTAGGGTTAAGTGTAAGGTTTAGGGTTGAAGATTAGGATTAGGGTTACGATTATAGGATAGCGTGACAGTTAACGCTTAGCGTTAAGGTTAAGTGTTAGGGTTTAGGGTTAGGTTTAGGGTTAGGGTTAGTTTTAGGGTTAGAGTTATGTGCTATGGTTTGTGTTAGAGGTTAGGGTTAGGTTTACTGGTGACGGTTAGGGTTACGTTTAGAGGTTAGCATTAGGGTTAGGGTTAGGGTTAGGGTTAAGGGATAGGATTACGGTTAAGTGTTGGCCTTAGGGTTAGGGTTTAGTGTTAGGGTTATCATTAAGGACTAGGGGTAGGGTCAGGGTTAAATGCCTGGGTGCGGGTAATGGTTAGGGTCAGGGTTAAGGTTCACGGATAGTGTTAGTGTTAAGGGTTACGGGTAGGTTTAGGGTTCAGGGTTAGAGTTAGCATTAGGGCTTAAGGTTAGGATTAGGCGGTAGGTTCGATTTAGGGTTAGATCTAGGCGTTCGGGTAAGGGCTAGCGTTAGGGTTAAGAGATAGGGTTAGGTTTAATGCTTAGGATTAGGGTTAGGGTTTGGGGTTAAAGTAAGTGTTAGGGGTTAGGTTTAAGGATGAAAGGTTACTGTCATTTTTAGCTGTAGTGTTAGGGTTACGGAAAAGGGATCCCATTAGCATTAAGGGTCTTCCTTACTGTAGGGTTAAGGGTTAGGCTTAGAGTTAAAGGTTAAGGTTAGGGTCAGTGTTAAGATTTAGGGTGAGGGTTAATGGTTAGGGTAAAGGTTAAGCGTTAGGGTTAGGGATTAGTGATTAGGGTTTTTGGTTAGTGTTAGGGTTAGCGGTTAGGAGTTAGGGTTTTATGAAGGGGTATGGTTAGAATTAGGATTGGATTTAGAGTTAGGGTGAGGTATAGGGGTTAGGTTTAAGGGTTAGTTTTAGGGTAAAAGGATAGGATTAGGGTTACGGGTTGGGCTTAGGTTTAGGGTTAAAGTTTACTGCTAGGGTTAGGGATAGGGTTCAGGCTTAGCTTTAGGGGTTCTGGTTAGGGTTAGGTGTTAGGTTAGTGTCAGGGTTAGGTCTAGTCGTGAGGGCAAGGTTCAGGGTTATCTTTAAGAGCTAGGGTTAGGTTTAATGGTTAGGATTAGGATTAGGGTTAAGGGTTAGGGTAAGGCTTAGGGGTTAGGGTGAAGGGTTAGGGTCAAGGGATAGGGTTTTTGTTAGGCATAGCATTGGGTTTAGAAGTAAGGGTTACTGTCAGTGTTAGGGTTGTAGGTAGGGTTACGGTTAGGGTTAGCGGTTTAGAATTAGGGTTAGG
>NW_027182826.1:82500-87500 GCF_041146395.1 Eulemur rufifrons | reverse complement strand
TAGGGTTATTTTTAGCTGTAGTGTTAGGGTTAGGGATAAGGGATCCCATTAGCATTAAGGGTCTTCCTTACTGTAGGGTTAAGGGTTAGGCTTAGAGTTAAAGTTTCAGGTTAGGGTCAGCGTTAAGATTTAGGGTGAGGGTTAATGGTTAGGGTAAAGGTTAAGTGTTAGGGTTAGGGATTAGTGATTAGGGTTTTTGGTTAGTGTTAGGTTAGCGGTTAGTGTTTTATGAAGGGGTATGTTTAGAATTAGGATTGGGGTTAGAGTTAGGGTGAGGTATAGGGGTTAGATTTAGGGGTTAGTTTTAGGGTAAAAGGATAGGATTAGGGTTACGGGTTGGGCTTAGGGTTAGGGTTAGGGTTAGGGTTAGGGTTAGGGGTTCTGGTGAGGGTTAAGTGTTAGGTTAGTGTCAGGGTTAGGTCTAGTCGTGAGGGTAAGGTTTAGGGTTAGCTTTAAGAGCTAGGGTTAGGTTTAATGGTTAGGATTAGGATTAGGGTTAAGGGTTAGGGTAAGTCTTAGGGTTTAGGGTGAAGGGTTAGGGTCAAGGGTTAGGGTTTTTGTTAGGCATAGCGTTGGGGTTAGAAGTAAGGGTTACTGTCAGTGTTAGGGTTGTAGGTAGGGTTACGGTTAGGGTTAGCGGTTTGGAATAAGGGTTAGGGATTAGGTGTCACAGTGATGACTAGGAGATAGGGTTAGAATTATGGGACAGGGGTTGTTCTCAGGAAATGGGTTATGCATTAACGTTAGGATAAGAGGTTAAAGTTAGGCGAACGGTGAAGTTTACGTGTTAAGGGGAGATATAGGAACAGGGTTGGTTGTTATGTTCAGAGTTAGGGTTATCTGTTAAAGGTATTGTTTATGCTTAGCGCACGGGCCCTGTCTGCATTAGGCGGGTGGGGGGGAGTTTTGGGGGCTGGGATTGTACCCGGGAACCCACTCTATCATACTCTGGGTATGGGCCCGTGGGTTTCATACAGGACACAGTGGTAGAGCCTCCTTTCACGCATGGCATGGGAGGATTGCAGGCTTTCTAAACTCTAAGAAAGCAAGAAGTCTGAGAATTAGATTTAGGGTTAGGATTATGGTTAGGGTTAAGGATGAAGTTTAGTGTTAGGGTGAGGGCTTAGGGTTAGGGATTAGGGTTAGGGTTAAAGGTTACTCTTAGGTTTAACGGTTACACTTTGGTTTAGGTTTGAGGTTTACGGTTAGGGTTAAGATGAGGGGTTAGGGTTTGGTACAGGGTTAGGGTTAAGTGTAAGGTTTAGGGTTGAAGATTAGGATTGGGGTTAGGATTATAGGATAGCGTGAGAGTTAACACTTAGGGTTAAGGTTAAGAGTTAGTGTTTAGGGTTAGGTTTAGGGTTAGGGTTAGTTTTAGGGTTAGAGTTATGTGCTATGGTTTGTGTTAGAGGTTAGGGTTAGGTTTACTGGTGACGGTTGGGGATACGTTTAGGGGTTAGCATTAGGGTTAGGGTTAGGGTTAGGGTTAAGGGATAGGATTACGGTTAAGTGTAGGCCTTAGGGTTAGGGTTTAGTGTTAGGGTTATCATTAAGGACTAGGGGTAGGGTCAGGGTTAAATGCCTGGGTGCGTGTAATGGTTAGGGTCAGGGTTAAGGTTCACGGATAGGGTTAGTGTTAAGGGTTACAGGTAGGTTTAGGGTTCAGGGTTAGAGTTAGCATTAGGGCTTAAGGCTAGGATTAGGCGGTAGGTTCGATTTAGGGTTAGATCTAGGCGTTCGGGTAAGGGCTAGCGTTAGGGTTAAGAGATAGGGTTAGGTTTAATGCTTAGGATTAGGGTTAGGGTTTGGGGTTAAAGTAAGTGTTAGGGGTTTGGTTTAAGGATGAAAGGTTACTGTTAATTTTAGCTGTAGTGTTAGGGTTATGGAAAAGGGATCCCATTAGCATTAAGGGTCTTCCTTACTGTAGGGTTAAGGGTTAGGCTTAGAGTTAAAGGTTAAGGTTAGGGTCAGTGTTAAGATTTAGGGTGAGGGTTAACGGTTAGGGTAAAGGTTAAGCGTTAGGGTTAGGGATTAGTGATTAGGGTTTTTGGTTAGTGTTAGGGTTAGCGGTTAGGAGTTAGTGTTTTATGAAGGGGTATGGTTAGAATTAGGATTGGGGTTAGAGTTAGGGTGAGGTATAGGGGTTAGGTTTAGGGGTTAGTTTTAGGGTAAAAGGATAGGATTAGGGTTACGGGTTGGGCTTAGCTTTAGGGTTAAACTTTACTGCTAGGGTTAGGGATAGGGTTCAGGCTTAGCTTTAGGGGTTCTGCTTAGGGTTAGGTGTTAGGTTAGTGTCAGGGTTAGGTCTAGTCGTGAGGGCAAGGTTCAGGGTTATCTTTAAGAGCTAGGGTTAGGTTTAATGGTTAGGATTAGGATTAGGGTTAAGGGTTAGGGTAAGGCTTAGGGGTTAGGGTGCAGGGCTAGGGTTTTTGTTAGGCATAGCGTTGGGGTTAGAAGTAAGGGTTACTGTCAGTGTTAGGGTTGTAGGTAGGGTTACGGTTAGGGTTAGCGGTTTAGAATTAGGGTTAGGGATTAGGTGTCACAGTGATGACTAGGAGATAGGGTTAGAATTATGGGATAGGGGTTGTTCTCAGGAAATGGGTTATGCATTAACGTTAGGATAAGAGGTTAAAGTTAGGCGCACGGTGAGGTTTACGTGTTAAGGGGAGAAATAGGATCAGGGTTGGGTGTTATGTTCAGGGTTAGGGTTATCTGTTAAAGGTATTGTTTATGCTTAGCGCACGGGCCCTGTCTGCATTAGGCGGGCGGGGGGAGTTTAGGGGGCTGGGATTGTACCCGGGAACCCACTCTATCATACTCTGGGTATGGGCCCGTGGGTTTCATACAGGACACAGTGGTAGAGCCTCCTTTCACGCATGGCATGGGAGGATTGCAGGCTTTCTAAACTCTAAGAAAGCAAGAAGTCTGAGAATTAGATTTAGGGTTAGGATTATGGTTAGGGTTAAGGATGAAGTTTAGTGTTAGGGTGAGGGCTTAGGGTTAGGGATTAGGGTTAGGGTTAAAGGTTACTCTTAGGTTTAACGGTTACACTTTGGTTTAGGTTTGAGGTTTACGGTTAGGGTTAAGATGAGGGGTTAGGGTTTGGTACAGGGTTAGGGTTAAGTGTAAGGTTTAGGGTTGAAGATTAGGATTAGGGTTAGGATTATAGGATAGCGTGAGAGTTAACGCTTAGGGTTAAGGTTAAGAGTTAGTGTTTAGGGTTAGGTTTAGGGTTAGGGTTAGTTTTAGGGTTAGAGTTATGTGCTATGGTTTGTGTTAGAGGTTAGGGTTAGGTTTACTGGTGACGGTTAGGGATACGTTTAGGGGTTAGCATTAGGGTTAGGGTTAGGGTTAGGGTTAAGGGATAGGATTACGGTTAAGTGTTGGCCTTAGGGTTAGGGTTTAGTGTTAGGGTTATCATTAAGGACTAGGGGTAGGGTCAGGGTTAAATGCCTGGGTGCGTGTAATGGTTAGGGTCAGGGTTAAGGTTCACGGATAGGGTTAGTGTTAAGGGTTACAGGTAGGTTTAGGGTTCAGGGTTAGAGTTAGCATTAGGGCTTAAGGTTAGGATTAGGCGGTAGGTTCGATTTAGGGTTAGATCTAGGCGTTCGGGTAAGGGCTAGCGTTAGGGTTAAGAGATAGGGTTAGGTTTAATGCTTAGGATTAGGGTTAGGGTTTGGGGTTAAAGTAAGTGTTAGGGGTTAGGTTTAAGGATGAAAGGTTACTGTTATTTTTAGCTGTAGTGTTAGGGTTATGGAAAAGGGATCCCATTAGCATTAAGGGTCTTCCTTACTGTAGGGTTAAGGGTTAGGCTTAGAGTTAAAGGTTAAGGTTAGGGTCAGTGTTAAGATTTAGGGTGAGGGTTAACGGTTAGGGTAAAGGTTAAGCGTTAGGGTTAGGGATTAGTGATTAGGGTTTTTGGTTAGTGTTAGGGTTAGCGGTTAGGAGTTAGTGTTTTATGAAGGGGTATGGTTAGAATTAGGATTGGGGTTAGAGTTAGGGTGAGGTATAGGGGTTAGGTTTAGGGGTTAGTTTTAGGGTAAAAGGATAGGATTAGGGTTACGGGTTGGGCTTAGCTTTAGGGTTAAAGTTTACTGCTAGGGTTAGGGATAGGGTTCAGGCTTAGCTTTAGGGGTTCTGCTTAGGGTTAGGTGTTAGGTTAGTGTCAGGGTTAGGTCTAGTCGTGAGGGCAAGATTCAGGGTTATCTTTAAGAGCTAGGGTTAGGTTTAATGGTTAGGATTAGGATTAGGGTTAAGGGTTAGGGTAAGGCTTAGGGGTTAGGGTGCAGGGTTAGGGTTTTTGTTAGGCGTAGCGTTGGGGTTAGAAGTAAGGGTTACTGTCAGTGTTAGGGTTGTAGGTAGGGTTACGGTTAGGGTTAGCGGTTTAGAATTAGGGTTAGGGATTAGGTGTCACAGTGATGACTAGGAAATAGGGTTAGAATTATGGGATAGGGGTTGTTCTCAGGAAATGGGTTATGCATTAACGTTAGGATAAGAGGTTAAAGTTAGGCACACGGTGAGGTTTACGTGTTAAGGGGAGAAATAGGAACAGGGTTGGGTGTTATGTTCAGGGTTAGGGTTATCTGTTAAAGGTATTGTTTATGCTTAGCACACGGGCCCTGTCTGCATTAGGCGGGCGGGGGGAGTTTATGGGGCTGGGATTGTACCCGGGAAACCACTCTATCATACCCTGGGTATGGGCCCGTGGGTTTCATGCAGGACACAGTGGTAGAGCCTCCTTTCACGCATGGCATGGGAGGATTGCAGGCTTTCTAAACTCTAAGAAAGCAAGAAGTCTGAGAATTAGATTTAGGGTTAGGATTCTGGTTAGGGTTAAGGATGAAGTTTAGTGTTAGGGTGAGGGCTTCGGGTTAGGGATTAGGGTTAGGGTTAAAGGTTACTCTTAGGTTTAACGGTTACACTTTGGTTTAGGGTTGAGGTTTACGGTTAGGGTTTAGATGAGGGGTTAGGGTTTGGTACAGGGTTAGGGTTAAGTGTTA
>NW_027182826.1:30000-32500 GCF_041146395.1 Eulemur rufifrons | reverse complement strand
AGGGTTATTTTTAGCTGTAGTGTTAGGGTTAGGGATAAGGGATCCCATTAGCATTAAGGGTCTTCCTTACTGTAGGGTTAAGGGTTAGGCTTAGAGTTAAAGGTTAAGGTTAGGGTCAGTGTTAAGATTTAGGGTGAGGGTTAACGGTTAGGGTAAAGGTTAAGCGTTAGGGTTAGGGATTAGTGATTAGGGTTTTTGGTTAGTGTTAGGTTAGCGGTTAGTGTTTTATGAACTGGTATGGTTAGAATTAGGATTGGGGTTAGAGTTAGGGTGAGGTAAAAGGGTTAGGTTTAGGGGTTAATTTTAGGGTAAAAGGATAGGATTAGGGTTACGGGTTGGGCTTAGGTTTAGGGTTAAAGTTTACTGCTAGGGTTAGGGATAGGGTTCAGGGTTAGCTTTAGGGGTTCTGGTGAGGGTTAGGTGTTAGGTTAGTGTCAGGGTTAGGTCTAGTCATGAGGGTAAGGTTTAGGGTTAGCTTTAAGAGCTAGGGTTAGGTTTAATGGTTAGGATTAGGATTAGGGTTAAGGGTTAGGGTAAGTCTTAGGGGTTAGGGTGAAGGGTTAGGGTCAAGGGTTAGGGTTTTTGTTAGGCATAGCGTTGGGGTTAGAAGTAAGGGTTACTGTCAGTGTTAGGGTTGTAGGTAGGGTTACGGTTAGGGTTAGCGGTTTAGAATTAGGGTTAGGGATTAGGTGTCACAGTGATGACTAAGAGATAGGGTTAGAATTATGGAATGGGGTTGTTCTCAGGAAATGGGTTATGCATTAACGTTAGGATAAGAGGTTAAAGTTAGGCGCACGGTGAGGTTTACGTGTTAAGGGGAGAAATAGGAACACGGTTGGGTGTTATGTTCAGGGTTAGGGTTATCTGTTAAAGGTATTGTTTATGCTTAGTGCACGGGCCCTGTCTGCATTAGGCGGGCGGCGGGAGTTTAGGGGGCTGGGATTGTACCCGGGAACCCACTCTATCATACTCTGGGTATGGGCCCGTGGGTTTCATGCAGGACACAGTGGTAGAGCCTCCTTTCACGCATGGCATGGGAGGATGGCAGGCTTTCTAAACACTAAGAAAGCAAGAAGTCTGAGAATTAGATTTAGGGGTAGGATTCTGGTTAGGGTTAAGGATGAAGTTTAGAGTTAGGGTGAGGGCTTAGGGTTAGGGATTAGGGTTAGGGTTAAAGGCTACTCTTAGGTTTAACGGCTACACTTTGGTTTAGGGTTGAGGTTTACGGTTAGGGTTAAGATGAGGGGTTAGGGTTTGGTACAGGGTTAGGGTTAAGTGTTAGGTTTAGGGTTGAAGATTAGGGTTAGGGTTAGGATTAAAGGTTAGCGTGAGGGTTAACGCTTAGGGTTAAGGTTAAGAGTTAGGGTTTAGGGTTAGGGTTGGGGTTAGGTTTAGTTTTAGGGTTAGAGTTATGTGCTATGGTTTGTGTTAGAGGTTAAGGTTAGGTTTATTGGTCACGGTTAGGGTTACGTTTAGGGGTTTGCGTTAGGGTTAGGGTTAAGGGATAGGATTAGGGTTAAGTGTTGGGCTTAGGGTTAGGGTTTAGTGTTAGTGTTATCATTAAGGATTAGGGGTAGGGTCAGGGTTAAATGCTTGGGTGCGGGTAATGGTTAGGGTCAGGGTTAAGGTTCACGGATAGGGTTAGTGTTAAGGGTTACGGGTAGGTTTAGGGTTCAGGGTTAGAGTTAGCATTAGGGCTTAAGGTTAGGATTAGGCGGTAGGTTCGATTTAGGGTTAGATCTAGGCGTTAGGGTAAGGGCTAGCGTTAGGGTTAAGAGATAGGGTTAGGTTTAATGCTTAGGATTAGGGTTAGGGTTTGGGGTTAAAGTAAGTGTTAGGGGTTAGGTTTAAGGATCAAAGGTTAGGGTTATTTTTAGCTGTAGTGTTAGGGTTAGGGATAAGGGATCCCATTAGCATTAAGGGTCTTCCTTACTGTAGGGTTAAGGGTTAGGCTTAGAGTTAAAGGTTAAGGTTAGGGTCAGTGTTAAGATTTAGGGTGAGGGTTAACGGTAAGGGTAAAGGTTAAGCGTTAGGGTTAGGGATTAGTGATTAGGGATTTTGGTTAGTGTTAGGGTTAGCGGTTAGGAGTTAGTGTTTTATGAAGGGGTATGGTTAGAATTAGGATTGGGGTTAGAGTTAGGGTGAGGTATAGGGGTTAGGTTTACGGGTTAGTTTAAGGGTAAAAGGATAGGATTAGGGTTACGGGTTGGGCTTAGGTTTAGGGTTAAAGTTTACTGCTAGGGTTAGGGATAGGGTTCAGGGTTAGCTTTAGGGATTCTGGTTAGGGTTAGGTGTTAGGTTAGTGTCAGGGTTAGGTCTAGTCGTGAGGGTAAGGTTTAGGGTTAGCTTTAAGAGCTAGGGTTAGGTTTAACGCTTAGGATTAGGATTAGGGTTAAGGGTTAGGGTAAGGCTTAGGGGTTAGGGTGAAGGGATAGGGTCAAGGGTTAGGGTTTTTGTTAGGCATAGCGTTGGGGTTAGAAGTAAGGGTTACTGTCAGTGT
>NW_027182826.1:0-7500 GCF_041146395.1 Eulemur rufifrons | reverse complement strand
GGGATAGGGTCAAGGGTTAGGGTTTTTGTTAGGCATAGTGTTGGGGTTAGAAGTAAGGGTTACTGTCAGTGTTAGGGTTGTAGGTAGGGTTACGGTTAGGGTTAGCGGTTTAGAATTAGGGTTAGGGATTAGGTGTCACAGTGATGACTAGGAGATAGGGTTAGAATTATGGGATAGCGGTTGTTCTCAGGAAATGGGTTATGCATTAACGTTAGGATAAGAGGTTAAAGTTAGGCGCACGGTGAGGTTTACGTGTTAAGGGGAGAAATAAGAACAGGGTTGGGTGTTATGTTCAGGGTTAGGGTTATCTGTTAAAGGTATTGTTTATGCTTAGCGCACGGGCCCTGTCTGCATTAGGCGGGCGGGGGGAGTTGAGGGGGCTGGGATTGTACCCGGGAACCCACTCTATCATACTCTGCGTATGGGCCCGTAGGTTTCATGCAGGACACAGTGGTAGAGCCTCCTTTCATGCATGGCATGGGAGAATTGCAGGCTTTCTAAACTCTAAGAAAGCAAGAAGTCTGAGAATTAGATTTAGGGTTAGGATTATGGTTAGGGTTAAGGATGAAGTTTAGTGTTAGGGTGAGGACTTAGGGTTAGAGCTTAGGGTTAGGGTAAAGGTTACTCTTAGGTTTAACGGTTACACTTTGGTTTAGGGTTGAGGTTTACGGTTAGGGTTAAGATGAGGGGTTAGGGTTTGGTACAGGGTTAGGGTTAAGTGTTAGGTTTAGTGTTGAAGATTAGGATAAGGGTTAGTATTAAAGGTTAGTGTGAGAGTTAACGCTTAGGGTTAAGGTTAAGGGTTAGGGTTTAGGGTTAGGTTTAGGGATAGGGTTAGTTTTAGTTAGTTTAGTGCTATGGTTTGTGTTAGAGGTTAGGGTTAGGTTTACTGGTCACGGTTAGGGTTACGTTTAGGGGTTAGCATTAGGGTTAGGGTTAAGGGATAGGATTAGGGATAAGTGTTGGGCTTAGGGTTAGGGTTTAGTGTTAGGGTTATCATTAAGGACTAGGGGTAGGTTCAGGCTTGAATGCCTGGGTGCGGGTAATGGTTAGGGTCAGGGTTAAGGTTCACGGATAGTGTTAGTGTTAAGGGTTACGGGTAGGTTTAGGGTTCAGGGTTAGAGTTAGCATTAGGGCTTAAGGTTAGGATTAGGCGGTAGGTTAGATTTAGGGTTAGATCTAGGCGTTAGGGTAAGGGCTAGCGTTAGGGTTAAGAGATAGGGTTAGGTTTAATGCTTAGGATTAGGGTTAGGGTTTGGGGTTAAAGTAAGTGTTAGGGGTTAGGTTTAAGGATGAAAGGTTACTGTTATTTTTAGCTGTAGTGTTAGGGTTACGGAAAAGGGATCCCATTAGCATTAAGGGTCTTCCTTACTGTAGGGTTAAGGGTTAGGCTTAGAGTTAAAGGTTAAGGTTAGGGTCAGTGTTAAGATTTAGGGTGAGGGTTAACGGTTAGGGTAAAGGTTAAGCGTTAGGGTTAGGGTTTAGTTATTAGGGTTTTTGGTTAGTGTTAGGGTTAGCGGTTAGGAGTTAGTGTTTTATGAAGGGGTATGGTTAGAATTAGGATTGGGGTTAGAGTTAGGGTGAGGTATAGGGGTTAGGTTTAGGGGTTAGTTTTAGGGTAAAAGGATAGGATTAGGGTTACGGGTTGGGCTTAGGTTTAGGGTTAAAGTTTACTGCTACGGTTAGGCATAGGGTTCAGGCTTAGCTTTAGGTGTTCTGCTTAGGGTTAGGTGTTAGGTTAGTGTCAGGGTTAGGTCTAGTCGTGAGGGCAAGGTTCAGGGTTATCTTTAAGAGCTAGGGTTAGGTTTAATGGTTAGGATTAGGATTAGGGTTAAGGGTTAGGGTAAGGCTTAGGTGTTAGGGTGAAGGGTTAGGGTTTTTGTTAGGCATAGCGTTGGGGTTAGAAGTAAGGGTTACTGTCAGTGTTAGGGTTGTAGGTAGGGTTACGGTTAGGGTTAGCGGTTTAGAATTAGGGTTAGGGATTAGGTGTCACAGTGATGACTAGGAGATGGGGTTAGAATTATAGGATAGGAGCTGTTCTCAGGAAATGGGTTATGCATTAACGTTAGGATAAGAGCTTAAAGTTAGGCGCACGGTGAGGTTTACGTGTTAAGGGGAGAAATAGGAACAGGGTTGGGTGTTATGTTCAGGGTTAGGGTTATCTGTTAAAGGTATTGTTTATGCTTAGCGCACGGGCCCTGTCTGCATTGGGCGGGCGGGGGGAGTTTAGGGGGCTGGGATTGTACCCGGGAACCCACTCTATCATACTCTGGGTATGGGCCCGTGGGTTTCATGCAGGACACAGTGGTAGAGCCTCCTTTCACGCATGGCATGGGAGGATTGCA
This sequence comes from Eulemur rufifrons, assembly GCF_041146395.1. Lineage (NCBI taxonomy): Eukaryota > Metazoa > Chordata > Mammalia > Primates > Lemuridae > Eulemur > Eulemur rufifrons. The sequence goes on along the minus strand of NW_027182826.1, from coordinate 5,155 downwards.
GGCTTTCTAAACTCTAAGAAAGCAAGAAGTCTGAGAATTAGATTTAGGGTTAGGATTATGGTTAGGGTTAAGGATGAAGTTTAGTGTTAGGGTGAGGGCTTAGGGTTAGGGCTTAGGGTTAGGGTTAAAGGTTACTCTTAGGTTTAACGGTTACACTTTTTTTTAGGGTTGAGGTTTACGGTTAGGGTTAAGATGAGGGGTTAGGGTTTGGTACAGGGTTAGGGTTAAGTGTTAGGTTTAGGGTTGAAGATTAGGATTAGGGTTAGGATTAAAGGTTAGCGTGAGAGTTAACGCTTAGGGTTAAGCTTAAGAGTTAGGGGTTAGGGTTAGGTTTAGGGTTCGTTTTAGGGTTAGAGTTATGTGCTATGGTTTGTGTTAGAGGTTAGGGTTAGGTTTACTGGTCACGGTTAGGGTTACGTTTAGGGGTTAGCATTAGGGTTAGGGTTTAGGGACAGGATTAGGGTTAAGTGTTGGGAGTAGGTTGAGGGTTTAGTGTTAAGCTTATCATTAAGGATTAGGGGTAAGGTCAGGGTTAAATGCTTGGGTGAGGGTAATGGTTAGGGTCAGGGTTAAGGTTCACGGATAGGGTTAGTGTTAAGGGTTACGGGTAGGTTTAGGGTTCAGGGTTAGAGTTAGCATTAGGGCTTAAGGTTAGGATTAGGCGGTAGTTTCTATTTAGGGTTAGATCTACGCGTTTGGGTAAGGGCTAGCGTTAGGGTTCAGAGATAGGGTTAGGTTTTATGCTTAGGATTAGGGTTAGGGTTTGGGGTTAAAGTAAGTGTTAGGGGTTAGGTTTAAGGATGAAAGGTTACTGTTATTTTTAGCTGTAGTGTTAGGGTTACGGAAAAGGGATCCCATTAGCATTAAGGGTCTTCCTTACTGTAGGGTTAAGGGTTAGGCTTAGAGTTAAAGGTTAAGGTTAGGGTCAGTGTTAAGATTTAGGGTGAGGGTTAACGGTTAGGGTAAAGGTTAAGCGTTAGGGTTAGGGATTAGTGATTAGGGTTTTTGGTTAGTGTTAGGGTTAGCGGTTAGGAGTTAGTGTTTTATGAAGGGGTATGGTTAGAATTAGGATTGGGGTTAGAGTTAGGGTGAGGTATAGGGGTTAGGTTTAGGGGTTAGTTTTAGGGTAAAAGGATAGGATTAGTGTTACGGGTTGGGCTTAGCTTTAGGGTTAAAGTTTACTGCTAGGGTTAGGGATGGGCTTCAGGCTTAGCTTTAGGGGTTCTGCTTAGGGTTAGGTGTTAGGTTAGTGTCAGGGTTAGGTCTAGTCGTGAGGGCAAAGTTCAGGGTTATCTTTAAGAGCTAGGGTTAGGTTTAATGGTTAGGATTAGGATTAGGGTTAAGGGTTAGGGTAAGGCTTAGGGGTAGGGTGCAGGGTTAGGGTTTTTGTTAGGCATAGCGTTGGGGTTAGAAGTAAGGGTTACTGTCAGTGTTAAGGTTGTAGGTAGGGTTACGGTTAGGGTTAGCGGTTTAGAATTAGGGTTAGGGATTAGGTGTCACAGTGATGACTAGGAGATAGGGTTAGAATTATGGGATAGCGGTTGTTCTCAGGAAATGGGTTATGCATTAACGTTAGGATAAGAGGTTAAAATTAGGCGCACGGGGAGGTTTACGTGTTAAGGGGAGAAATAGGAACAGAGTTGGGTGTTATGTTCAGGGCTAGGGTTATCTTTTAAAGGTATTGTTTATGCTTAGCGCACAGGCCCTGTCTGCATTAGGCGGGCGGGGGGAGTTTAGGGGGCTGGGATTGTACCCGGGAACCCACTCTATCATACTCTGGGTATGGGCCCGTGGGTTTCATGCAGGACACAGTGGTAGAGCCTCCTTTCACCCATGGCATGGGAGGATGGCAGGCTTTCTAAACTCTAAGAAAGCAAGAAATGTGAGAATGAGATTTAGGGTTGGATTCTGGTTAGGTTTAAGGATGAAGTTTAGTGTTAGGGTGAGGGCTTATGGTGAGGGCTTAGGGTTAGGGTTAAAGGTTACTCTTAGGTTTAACGGTTACACTTTGGTTTAGGGTTGAGGTTTACGGTTAGGGTTAAGATGAGGGGTTAGGGTTTGGTACAGGGTTAGGGTTAAGTGTTAGGTTTAGGGTTGAAGATTAGGATTAGGGTTAGGATTAAAGGTTAGCGTGAGAGTTAACGCTTAGGGTTAAGCTTAAGAGTTAGGGGTTAGGGTTAGGTTTAGGGTTCGTTTTAGGGTTAGAGTTATGTGCTATGGTTTGTGTTAGAGGTTAGGGTTAGGTTTACTGGTCACGGTGAGGGTTACGTTTAGGGGTTAGCATTAGGGTTAGGGTTTAGGGACAGGATTAGGGTTAAGTGTTGGGAGTAGGTTGAGGGTTTAGTGTTAGGCTTATCATTAAGGATTAGGGGTAAGGTCAGGGTTAAATGCTTGGGTGAGGGTAATGGTTAGGGTCAGGGTTAAGGTTCACGGATAGGGTTAGTGTTAAGGGTTACGGGTAGGTTTAGGGTTCAGGGTTAGAGTTAGCATTAGGGCTTAAGGTTAGGATTAGGCAGTAGTTTCGATTTAGGGTTAGATCTACGCGTTTGGGTAAGGGCTAGCATTAGGGTTCAGAGATAGGGTTAGGTTTAATGCTTAGGATTAGGGTTAGGGTTTGGGGTTAAAGTAAGTGTTAGGGGTTAGGTTTAAGGATCAAAGGTTAGGGTTATTTTTAGCTGTAGTGTTAGGGTTAGGGATAAGGGATCCCATTAGCATTAAGGGTCTTCCTTACTGTAGGGTTAAGGGTTAGGCTTAGAGTTAAAGGTTAAGGTTAGGGTCAGTGTTAAGATTTAGGGTGAGGGTTAACGGTTAGGGTAAAGGTTAAGCGTTAGGGTTAGGGATTAGTGATTAGGGTTTTTGGTTAGTGTTAGGGTTAGCGGTTAGGAGTTAGTGTTTTATGAAGGGGTATGGTTAGAATTAGGATTGGGGTTAGAGTTAGGGTGAGGTATAGGGGTTAGGTTTAGGGGTTAGTTTTAGGGTAAAAGGATAGGATTAGGGTTACTGGTTGGGCTTAGGTTTAGGGTTAAAGTTTACTGCTAGGGTTAGGGATAGGGTTCAGGGTTAGCTTTAGGGGTTCTGGTTAGGGTTAGGTGTTAGGTTAGTGTCAGGGTTAGGTCTAGTCGTCAGGGTAAGGTTTAGGGTTAGCTTTAAGAGCTAGGGTTAGGTTTAATGGTTAGGATTAGGATTAGGGTTAAGGGTTAGGGTAAGGCTTAGGGGTTAGGGTGAAGGGTTAGGGTCAAGGGTTAGGGTTTTTGTTAGGCATAGCGTTGGGGTTAGAAGTAAGGGTTACTGTCAGTGTTAGGGTTGTAGGTAGGGTTACGGTTAGGGTTAGCGGTTTAGAATTAGGGTTAGGGATTAGGTGTCACAGTGATGACTAGGAGATAGGGTTAGAATTATGGGATAGCGGTTGTTCTCAGGAAATGGGTTATGCATTAACGTTAGGATAAGAGGTTAAAGTTAGGCGCACGGTGAGGTTTACGTGTTAAGGGGAGAAATAGGAACAGGGTTGGGTGTTATGTTCAGGGTTAGGGTTATCTGTTAAAGGTATTGTTTATGCTTAGCGCACGGGCCCTGTCTGCATTAGGCGGGCGGGGGGAGTTTAGGGGGCTGGGATTGTACCCGGGAACCCACTCTATCATACTCTGGGTATGGGCCCGTGGGTTTCATGCAGGACACAGTGGTAGAGCCTCCTTTCACCCATGGCATGGGAGGATGGCAGGCTTTCTAAACTCTAATAAAGCAAGAAGTGGGAGAATGAGATTTAGGGTTGGATTATGGTTAGGGTTAAGAATGAAGTTTAGTGTTAGGGTGAGGGCTTAGGCTTAGGTATTAGGGTTAGGGTTAAAGGTTACTCTTAGGTTTAACGGTTACACTTTGGTTTAGGGTTGAGGTTTACGATTAGGGTTAAGATGAGGGGTTAGGTTATGGTACAGGGTTAGGGTTAAGTGTTAGGTTTAGGGTTGAAGATTAGGATTAGGTTTAGGATTAAAGGTTAGCGTGAGAGTTAACGCTTAGGGTTAAGGTTAAGAGTTAGGGTTTAGGGTTAGGGTTAGGGATAGGGTTAGTTTTAGTTAGTTTAGTGCTATGGTTTGTGTTAGAGGTTAGGGTTAGGTTTACTGGTCACGGTTAGGGTTACGTTTAGGGGTTAGCATTAGGGTTAGGGTTAAGGGATAGGATTAGGGATAAGTGTTGGGCTTAGGGTTAGGGTTTAGTGTTAGGGTTATCATTAAGGATTAGGGGTAGGGTCAGGGTTAAATGCTTGGGTGCGGGTAATGGTTAGGGTCAGGGTTAAGGTTCACGGATAGGGTTAGTGTTAAGGGTTACGGGTAGGTTTAGGGTTCAGGGTTAGAGTTAGCATTAGGGCTTAAGGTTAGGATTAGGCGGTAGGTTAGATTTAGGGTTAGATCTAGGCGTTAGGGTAAGGGCTAGCGTTAGGGTTAAGAGATAGGGTTAGGTTTAATGCTTAGGATTAGGGTTAGGGTTTGGGGTTAAAGTAAGTGTTAGGGGTTAGGTTTAAGGATCTAAGGATAGGGTTATTTTTAGCTGTAGTGTTAGGGTTAGGGATAAGTGATCCCATTAGCATTAAGGGTCTTCCTTACTGTAGGGTTAAGGGTTAGGCTTAGAGTTAAAGGTTAAGGTTAGGGTCAGTGTTAAGATTTGGGGTGAGGGTTAACGGTTAGGGTAAAGGTTAAGCGTTAGGGTTAGGCATTAGTGATTAGGGTTTTTGGTTAGTGTTAGGGTTAGCGGTTAGGAGTTAGTGTTTTATGAAGGGGTATGGTTAGAATTAGGATTGGGGTTAGAGTTAGGGTGAGGTATAGGGGTTAGGTTTAGGGTAAAAGGATAGGATTAGGGTTACGGGTTGGGTTTAGGTTTAGGGTTAAAGTTTACTGCTAGGGTAAGGGATAGGGTTCAGGGTTAGCTTTAGGTGTTCTGGATAGGGTTAGGTGTTAGGTTAGTGTCAGGGTTAGGTCTAGTCGTCAGGGTAAGGTTTAGGGTTAGCTTTAAGAGCTAGGGTTAGGTTTAATGGTTAGGATTAGGATTAGGGTTAAGGGTTAGGGAAAGGCTTAGGGGTTAGGGTGAAGGGTTTGGGTCAAGGGTTAGGGTTTTTGTTAGGCATAGCGTTGGGGTTAGAAGTAAGGGTTACTGTCAGTGTTAG